>NW_019729223.1:511086-543771 GCF_002891405.2 Cryptotermes secundus
TTTTTTTTTTTTTGTATTTTCAGTTTTTCAAACATAACAACACTGTTTCGTGAAGCCTAATTTCGACTAGTAAATCATAGATTTTGCTAAAATTCTAGTCTTTACGCTGACATACATATACGGTGTGCATCACAAGAATAATAAATTCCCATCTTTAGAGTTTCTTGATAGAAGGCTGACATGGGCAAAAGTACAACGAAAAGAAACCAGCTCAACCTTAAAGCGAAACAAATACTCGTACACTCGCTCTTAGGAAGAAGATCAACACAAACAATAGAAAGCAAACTCCTTTTATACAAAGCAGTACTCACTCATCTTGACTTACGGCATTCAGCTATGGTGGACAGCCTCAAATTCCAAGCATTGAAATCCTCCAGCGCTTCCAATCCAATCCAATCTATTCCGGGTGCATCTTGGTACATAACCATAGGATCCATGAACACCTACAAATGAACACAGTGCTTAGCGAAATAAAATAGCAGAGTGCCAAATACTTAAGCGGATTAGAAAACCACACTAATGCACTAACAGTGAACCTTCTAGACCAGTGGTTCTCAAAATTTTACCTCTGAGGCCCCCCCCCCGACAAGAGAAAATACTCTCAGGCCCCCAGCCTGTTTTTTATCAAAATAGAAGTCATGGTATGTTTGACGTTTTATTCAGTTTATTTTTATTTTTTCTACATACTATTTAGCAGTATTTTTACTCAAAATTAAAGTATCACAATATTAGGCCTACAATAGAAATTAGTTTCAACACTTGCAATTAACCAAAATATGTACTGAAATGAAACGATATTTAACTAACAAGAATTTAATTTTTTCTGCAAAGAAAATCAAACATTTAAATTTCAAAGTTCAGTGTGATGGATGGGCCTGCTTTTGAGAACAAAGTTTATCAAAACGTGGTGTAATATCAGAAATGGCCACTCTAACTGCTTTAGCAATATTTAGAGTTGAACGATACTTTGACTTTATAGCTGCCAAAGCAGAAAAGCCTGTCTCGCATAAGTAAGTTGTTGCGAAAGGAATCAGTATCTTCAATGCCTTGAAGTCGTCCAATTTAAGCTAGTGATTAAATTGGAATATTAAGAGTAAGACTTGGTGGAAGCGGAGTATAAACAACTGACACTCATATCCCTGCGGCACGGAATAGTGGTGCCACAGTGTCAGTTGTTACGTGAAGCCAATATAAATACATATATTATCAGCAAAGGATGCCGCTCATCGTATGAAATATTACACTTCGCAGCTGCAGTCCAGCGAGGTCTCAGGAATCGTTGGGAATATCGCTGGACCAGCGGCTTCGAAGATNTTGAAAGCCATCGAGCATCACTAGAAAACAACAGAGCAGTGTGTTTGGCACCCATTTCCTCACAAAGCACTTTAAAGTCTAGACTTCAGAGGATTTCAGAGGATGCGGCTGCTGCCGAACTATCAACGCTCTCTCTGGCATACGCGTTTTATAATTGCCGGTAAAAAGAATAATTATTAGTTATTTTGAAATTCATGATAATTAAAGCCCCTACTCATCAAAAGTTTTTCTATATATATTTTTATTCTTTGTTACTTTTCTAATTGATTTAGGGCAGTTTTAATTTTTATCTGTAGGAAAGTATGCTGCGCCTCCCTTTCAAGCACTTCGCGCGCCCCCTGGGGGTCGCGCCCCACAGTTTGAGAACCGCTGTTCTAGACAATAGCGAAACTACACACAGACTGAAAAGATACTCCGTCTCAATTCTAGCAGTTACTTGAATGAACCCCTAGTACAAGCATGACAATGATAACCAGATGAACACAAAACGGGAATGTGAGTTACGATACTGGGCATAACTCATTCACATGCGTATACTTACTGCACACAGGCATTTATTACAAACACTGCAGATTATGTATAAAAAAAACTCCGTGGTTATAGTCCTCAAGCCAAATATACCGACCGAGCGACCGCCGTTTGTCGGAGAAGTTAGTGCCAACTTTAGCGGATAGAGGGTGCCACGTGTTCAGCGCACCAGATCCCCACGGCTATTAATTTCGGTTTTCTAGACCGGAGCCGCTATTTCCTTGAAATAGCTCCGCAGTTATCTTCACGAGGCTGAGTGGACCCCGTTCCAGACCCACTACTTCTCAGAAAATCTTTTAGCGCCGGCAATCGAACCCGGAACTCTGGATCTGTAGCCAGGAACTCTGACCACTAGACCACAGAGGCGGTCAAGAGTATGTATAACAAATGTGAATATATATATAAATATCTTTACATTTTCCGTTCCACTAATTTCCCCCCCGGTCAATATGAAACTCGAGGCATAGATGTTCATACACGAACGTATCCAGGCTCACATGGGTGCCTCAGTCGACGACTATAAAAACCAGACCAACCTAAGCATTTAAAAGCGAGTATGAAAAAGTCAAACAGACAAAGAGAGATTTATCAACTTAGGATCCAATAAAAATAAAAGTAAAATACTGACGTACAGATAAAATTAGGCTGAAGCCTAATACAGAGTTTTCTGCTGAAGCCAATTTTTTCTGATGATATATTAGAGTTAAGTGAGGCATGACATTTGCTTGCTCTTTGAAAGTTAACGATACGAGAAATCTCCCTCTCGTTGTTCTTTCTCTTTCCTAACCCCTCCTGTTCTCCTTAGCAATCAACTCACCCCCCATGAAACGCACCTCTATATCCCTGTTTCCAGGTTAAATCCCAGAAAGAAGGGCGTAATATTCACAGATGAACGTAGTATTGCATGAATCATTTGATAGAATTGTAACGTTCTTTCTACGTTCCCTACTCCCACTGTTTATTTTGTTTCTTCCATTATGGTCTTGTATATATATATGCGCACACGCACACAAACACACCTTCACCGTAAAATTTTAGAAGAAGTGGGAGAAAGAAAGAAAGGAACAAATTTGGAGAGATGATAATAAAAAGTAAAAAAAAAAAAAGTCGCAAAGAAAATGTTATGAAACTAAAGGAGGGGTTTCAATAATATAAAAGAACTCTATGGCAGAGAAGCATCGTTGAGACAATTGGTACGTTCTTCAAGCGAAATATTTCCTTTCGTTTGAGTTTCTCTCTGTAGATGGTCGCCCTTTTGTATCCCTATTCATTCATTCTATCCATCAGCAGTGTTCTTTCTTTTTTTAAAATAAACAACACCCGTATCTGGCTTTTCTTGAAAGTCAATTTGCGAAATGAAAATTATTCGCATGTACATGACGAAGTCACAGTCCCCTGTTAAATATTTATAGAGTTCAAACACGCCTCTCCAAATTTAAATTGAAGCTTTTTGCAATACTGGAATTTCTATTTGTTCAAAGCACGGATTTCAATCTCATCTCATCTCTTCAATGAACTTTCACATTGACGTACGACAGGCAACTCAACTAACCAAACAACCCAATAACCAAATATTATAACCTAGTGTTTCATCATAATTAATAGAAAAGTAAAGGCCATAGATGTTTATAATGAGCCAGTTTTCTGCACTTCAAATTATTAAAATAATTGATTAATAATGACATATCAGTTATTCTGTATTAAATTCTAAGCGTTCTTTTTCCTCAGCATGAATGACCGTAACTTCGCGTCACAATTTATCCTTAAAAATTCGTGGCTAGCAACACGAAATAAGCGGCCGCGCCATAGCTCAAGCGGTTAGTCGCTGGCATCCCACCGCGGCGGCCCGGGTTCGATACCGGGTCTGGTCAAGTGGGATTTGTGGTGGACAAAGTGGCGCTGGGCCGGGTTTTCTCAGAGTACTTCGGTTTGCCCTGCCAATCTTCATTCCACCAAATTCTCCATCATCATAATCACCCGGAGCAGGCTACAATAGGCCAATCAGTGGACGCCGTGCCGAGTGGACACAGTTGGCCTCCAACCCCCACTAAGCGAATTTTTAAATAACCCGAAATAATCACCTTCCAGTCTCTTGCGACTTTATATATTATTTTCTTCATGTGGATTTATGACGAGTACGTCCTCCGTGTGGTAAAGCTGTAATTTCGAGACATAAAGAAGTTTCGGAGAAACATATCGCCTTCTTCTTCACGATCGAAGAATAAGCCAAGCAGAATTGTATTTGCCGGCTCTTTTTTTTCCTGTTTTTTTTTTTATTTATTTTCTGCCTTGAAGATGGAGGCCATATTTTCCTCCGAAATGTTGGACTCTTTCCGAAATATACGGAGTTTCGATTCAGAAGACCGTGGCTTTCAGTTTTGTTGGAATTAATTTTGAAAAAAAAAAAAAATAATTTTACAAAATATGCAACCTGTTACAATGTTTAAAAACAAATAAATTTCATCAAAATGTATTAACAGCTGTAATACTAAGAATTCAGCTGTTAGATAGCTGCAAAACAAAGGTTCTAGCTACAGTCACGTAGCAGTAAGCATGCTACAGAAAACATCGTGACAGAGATAATATTTGAAATACCCACTCGCACACAGCGAATCAATTACCTAGCAGTCGGACCGTATGATTGAGTTACATATGGCATGATGTGAATGCCACGCTAAGAATCAATCCGAGTTTCGATATGTAACGCGGGAAATCGATACGGTGCAAGTGGGCGGGAACATCTCTCGGCTAACTTTGAGCGGAAATATGTCGTTTGGGCTGTACTTCCGTTTTACTGCATACGGCTCCAAATAGATAGGCAAAATAATCTACGTCATTATATTTTATGTTTTTTATAGTTTATTGTGTAAATATTCCTTTAAGCGTCCCCTAATGACACAAAAAGAAACATAATTAACCATTACTATGGAACACAGAGATATTGGGTTTTCGGACTTTATCCATCGTCCTGGTTTTAAGATAACTAAGAAACACACGACGTTTCGGAAACTGGATCTGTTTCCGTCCTCAGGTGAGGGAAAACACCTATTCTGTAGGGTCCCTTGGAAAGAGCTAGCCTCAATCATTGGACCTCTTTCCGAAACGTCGTGTTTTTCTTAGCTATCTTAAAACCAGGACGATGGATAAAGTCCGAAAACCCAATATCTTTGTGTGTGATACACCATCGTCAGAATCCTATAGTAACTACTTATTACTATGGAAGTTAAAAAAAAAGGGTCGATATCTAATACGAGTTAACTTCATGAACCAAGTGACTGCTAAACATATTGGCTGCTGTAACATGAGAAATCTCTCTTTTTGCCCACAAAGTGTACGTACATTTATGCTTCTTTCCATTTACTTAAACAGCAATTAACCACACTATACTACTATGAAATGAGTAATATATACTTGTATACTAATACGAAATAGGAACTAAATATTTAGACACTACATAAATAAATAAAAAAACTCAATGATTTTAGTCCGCAAGCGAACTATATCGACCGAGCGACCGCCGCTTGTCAGCGAAGTTTGTGCCAGCTTTAGCGGATAGAGGGTGTCGCGTGGTAAGCGCAACGAATCACCACGGCCGTTAATTTCGGTTTTCTAGATCGGAGCCGCTATTTCCTTGAAATATCTCCTCAATTATCCTCATGAGGCTGAGTGAACCCCGTTGCAGACCCACTACTACTCAGAAAAAGATTTGATAGAGCCGAGAGTCGAACGCGGACCTCTGGATCTGTTGCCAGGAACTCTGACCACTAGACCACAGAGGCGGTTATTGAAGAATTTTATGCTTCGAAAAGCTAACTAATCCTCTCATAAACATTTACACGACATTAAAATATTGCAATACAATTATTGGATATTTATTTTAAAATATAGGTTTATAATAGACATATAAATATTATAAATCAGTAGTGATTCGAAATATTTAGTGTTCATAACTTTCCATCTTCCTACTCCAACTACTTAGCACTGAACTAGCTACAGTGAAAGCCAATTTACAAAANCCAGATTACTTGCCATAAGAACCCTTGAGAGAAATGACCTGATGTGATTTCACTACCCGAAAACTATGAACTCGACATATGTGAAGCTTATAAGCTTTGAAAAAATGATGTACTACATTTTCTATCTGAAAAATATGTGACGACTTCCATTCCTTCCCAACGTTACCCATACAACCCATCTTCTCAGCACGATCCCTCAACATCAGTTTCCCTTCTTACGCACCTAAATCTGGCAATTCGATTAATTCTTTTACCCCTACTGTTCCTGCTACCCCTTCATCCCTTACTCGAGCCATACACGCACACAAACCCCCCTCGGAGGCCTCTGCAGCTCCACACAAATGGATTACCACTATTTAGGTAGCTTCATATTTAATACATCATAGACGCAGCAGAGGGCATGCCTGCAGCATGTATTGTACGGAGGTGGAATCATGATAGAATTGGTCTCCATTCTCGACGGAAACCCGTATCGGATAGTATTTATCAGGTTATTTCAGACAAACACCTCGATCGGTCTGTCAGACAACATGAGGTAGCAGTATTATGTTTCTGGAGGTAAGAAATCGTTCCCAATGCTGTACATTCTTTTGTTCCAAGAAAGAGGTTGGACTAAAAATATACTTAGCACTGGTCTGTATTGCTTCGCGAAATTTGATAATTTATTTTTCACACAGAAACATTTGAGTGGTAAGCATCAGGAGCCCAAATTCTTAATCTGATCAGAAATCCATGAAACCCGCAGGTAAAACGAATGTGGAACCGTAAATTTAAACGGCTATTGTGAATAGGGTTTGCTTTATTTTGGGTTCAGTTTTTGGTTTAGTTTAATGGTGCTTTCTATTTTGTTAAGGATATTTTTTTCAATGGTTCTTCCAGCCCATTCAGGGGCCAGGCTTCTTATTTTAGTTCGGATAATCATTTTTCACAGTCGTTAGGACTCCTTGGACGAGTGATCAGCACGTCGCAAGGCCGCTAACTACACACAGGAGAACACAAAAACAGAATAAACAACAAACAACTATGCCCTTAGTGGAATTCGAACCAACGATCCCAGCGTCCGAGCAAGAGAAGGCAGTTCACGCCTTAGACCGTGTGGATACTGTGACCGGCTTGTTAAAGAATAGATTTTAGAAAAGACAGGTTTATAATACCCAAAGTTACTGTTTTCAAACAATAATTTTTGCCTTCTTTCCCATCAGCCCATTTGAAAACGTGCCTAAATTTGAGCTGCTGCAGATAAGAAAGAGAAATGAATTTCATAACCAAATTAGGAGAATAATAGCAAGACTACGTTTTTCTGGGTTCTAAATTTGGAGACAGCCAGACCTGTCGTGGAAAAACATCAAAGCATATGAGACTGCCCTCTTCACTGCGACCGTCGTCACAGGAGAATCAAAATTCTCTTAATGGTAGTTACATATATTATTCAGTATAGAAATTTTGCTATCCCTTCTGTTCTCCAAAACTTAAAGATCAAGATATGGTACCCAAAAGAATGAATTTTTGTTGTCCTGTATGACTGAAACATTTACTTAGATTACTTGCTTATTTAACAACGCTGTTAATAGCTCAGAATATATAGTATCAAATCATATGACCATTTTCTTCCTTTCTTTTGCTCCCACTTCGAAGCATAGGGCTGATTTCTAAGTTTTTTATTATTTTACAAACGGTAGGACTCCTTGGACGAGGGATCTGCCAGTCTCAAGGCCTCTACCTAAACATAGGACAACACGAACACAAAATAAACGCACACACACACACCAAACATCTATACCTTGTGTGGGATTCCAACCCACGATCCCGGCTTCCGAGCGAGCGAAGACAGTGCATGCCTTAGACCGCTCGGCTACCGTGACCGGCGATACGACTATTAATGATTAATAAATTGTAAAGATGCAAAAGGAATCAGTCGCGGCCCGTGGCCTATTTCAATGCATTATCCCGGTATTGGCCTTGAGAGACTGAGGAGGGCTAAGAAAAGCCTTTTTCCAGATAGCTGATGTCCAGGTCAAGATTCGAACCGACCAGCTCCGGAATAAAAGTCTAGCGTTACTCCTAAACAAGCCCATTCAGTGCTGGTAAAATATATTTTGACATGACGCCCGAAAGTCGGAATAATGAAGTCGGAGTAGACTTTCATTGCTAGGCAACGACTCGGTAAAAACATTTCCGCGGCAATGAATAGGCAAACAGCAACCGAGTAACTTCGATTGCTATTCAACGGTGCTCTAAACACGTCTTCCCAAAAATATAGAGCCTGTGTTTTCTCCGTGGTCCGTGCAAAGTGTTTATAAAGAAGAATTCAGTTGTGAGGAGTTAGCTGAGGTTCGAGACTCTAGCCTGCCGGGATATGAGCTTGGGAGCAGCTGGAGATAGAACTGTGACCCGGTAGTCGAAGATGATTGAGAATAAACGGTAAGAAGGGAATTAGGCTGTGAAAAGAAGACTTCACGTGTGATTTGAAGTGATATTGAGATGAAATGCGTTGCCAGAACACGGCTAGTGAAGACTGAGAATCCTAGTGCGTGTGTAACGGTGAACTGCAAAGTGTGTAGGTCAGTGATAGGGCTGTATTGCCTGCAGCCCCGAGTTACATGTATAAGTGTTCAATAAATCCAATCATCCAATCCAAAATCCATCCATAAATCACGCACCACCCCCTAAATATATATACTCCCCAGGAGCACCGGTAACATATAACATCCCCTTGCTATTAGAGAGCTTGAACATTCAAAATAAATAAAAACTTAATGACTGCGTACTATCCTTATTTTGAAAAAGAATACAAGTAGGCTTATGAGATCGCCATGCTGTCTGTCTCTCTGTGAATCCCCCCCCCCCACCATCAAGTTATGAATGCCGGAACCAATCTTTATGAAACTTGGCACGTATACCGTGGCAGCTGAGCCCATCTCAACGGCGTACTTCATAAATCCCTCCCATCAGTTTGTGTGTGCGTATGTGTATCCCTTACCGTTGCTATGCAACGAATACAATAGAAGAATTTTTGGATGCAACATTTTCTATGCGATCTTTGTTGTATCAGAGGAAAGCAGGCGATTAGTTCTTCCCAGAACTTCTTCTCTATTATGTGCTAGTTTAGATTTTCAAAGTTGTTTTACATAAATTTACTTGTTTGCCGATAAACTCTACATAATAAACCTAGTTCCAGATGCAAACAATTCCGTAACGAGATGTGAAATTGTATGTATTCTAACTTGAAACGAAAAATGAAACAAAAAGTAAAATATTTCCCACTGCGATTACATTTCTTTTTAAGGTGAAACAATCTATGGGATTTAAATAATTAATAACCACTCCATGAGGCAGTAAGGGAGAGTAGGACTATAGCTCCACCATTCTTTACCTTCGCTCCAGATGAAGATGAGTGGTCAGCTTCACTCCCCTGCCGCCTTACCCCCCCCCCATTATATATGAGGCTGGGTGAACACCAGAATCGGAATGGACGCTGTAAGGAACGGAGAACTCTTTCCCACACCGGGAATCGAACTCAGGCTCCTCTACCTTGCAGCCCGTATCCTAGACGCTGTACAGACTGAGTTATCCCGGCTCTATATTTCTTTATTGCAAACACAGGTATTTAGAAAACTGTAAGTGGACAAATATTTCCAAATTAGATTTTGAGTTTCAGAAATTTCAAAATAAATGTTGCCGATAATGGTTAGAAACAGAAGTAAAAACCGCATTAATCAATGAACTGAATACGGTCAACGAATTTCTAGTTTGTGAACACTATTTATCAGTCCACTGAATAAGAGAATTAAACTGACAAGTCATCTGACTGTTACGTTGGCGCTTGAAACAAGGGAGGGTTTAAACATTAGGCCTATTAAAAGAGACACGGCATCGAAAAAGAGAAATAATAATAATACGACAACATAAACAGTACACATATTTATTTTCCCAACAAATCATAACACCTAAAGCTTCTTTTCTCGGTTCCATGAACAAATCAAATTTTTTCCCATCGTTTTTATGTAGATTTTTAATTCCAGTAATGAAAAACAAGCGCAATTTTTATGGTTCATCTGGTACTTCTGACGACCCACGTATGGAGACATTCAGCTTTAGTTAATCTAATAAAACGTGTATTCAAAATTCAAAACCATAAAAAAATTAGTCGTACTCCGAAAGCTTATTCATGTTTTCAGCCCCTCCCCTCCACCCAATCCGCGTAAGCTGCCTAACAGAGATAAATAAAAAAAATCCTAATTTGATTGCATTAGTTCCCTATACACACAAGCTGGGCCCCGAATCGTGATTTTTATTTTTGTGTGGATGTTGTGGGAGGATTATCACGTTAAATACACGACACATGTAGAACAAGCTATCCCCCCCATCAAACATCCCCACTCCCCCCACGTATGGAGCATTCAGTGATTCTCAAATACAACAAAAAATAAAAGAATTAACATGAAAGTAGCTACGTATAAAAACTACATTGTTATGTTAGCCAATGCCTGTCACATCATTCCGAGCTAACTCGACAGATGTCAGCACAGTGGGGTGAGCTGCAATAGGTCACGTGGTGAAAGCGTCGACGAGGAGGGTAGTGGGTAATTTCAGGCGAAAGAAAATACCTCAACCCTCTGAATCAAGTTTACCATCACGACACTTACCTGCCATCTGTTGGTGAACTACTGAACTCGTGAATTATACGAAGTGACTGTTAATGAAATTACTGAGACACGCAGTGCGACAGCAAATGAATGGCTCAAGTGAAGACTGCCTCACAAGGTAGCCTGAATGTAGCATATTGAATGTCATTCGGATCATAAGTACCTAAACCTATTCTTCTGTGTTAATCTTTATCCTTGCTCTAACTATATTTATTCCCGTCTGCACAACTTTTGTATGAACACTAAATACACTACACGTAATTTTCTAACACATGTTTCGGCCTTCCGGCCATACCAGGTATGGAAATTCACTGTTGGCTATACTGTTCACTCCTTTGCCAACCTAAGGGTTCGGCAGTGCTGCCAATTGTGAATGTCCATACCTGGTGATATTCGAAAGGATGATACATGTAGTAAGGCAAAAAAAAAAGGTAAATTTGTCCCTGTGCTTAACTAATTAAGCACTACACCATGAAAGTGTATGGGGGAGTGGATAAATAGATCAACATTTTCTTGACTTCGGCGCTAATTGGAGGTGAGTGTTCACCTTCATGTCCAGGATGCTTTACCCACGGGAAAGAGCCCCCGGTACCCATTGGATAGGAGGTTGGATGAACACCAAGGCAGGAGAAGTATAAATTCTTGACCCCACGGGGACTTGAATTCCGACCCATCGGTTGTCCAGCCAGTATCCAGATAAATAAACGTACAGTATAACCGTACAGAAGTTGTGTTGACGGAAACAAATACAACTGGAAATACCATGACGTTACGATACGATGTTTATATCATATCACGTTTATTCGGTCAACAAAAAAACATCTTTTCTCCAAAATTACTGAGTTCGTACCAATGGCTTCTTGTATAGGCCACGTTTTCCCATTAACTGATTTCGGGGTAACAATTTGTTGTGTCTGTTTCCTCCGTAACACAACTGCAGTTGTTTCACCTTATTTGTGCCCTCTTATATTTGGGGAAGGGGGGGGGCACGCCGTAGCGTAGTTGGTTGAGGCACTATGCTACAAGCCGAAAGGTCACGGGTTCGATTCCCTATGAGGTAACTCTCCTAATCTTTCCAGCCGCACTATGACCCTGGGGTCGACTCAGCCTCTAACAGAAAAGAGTACCAGGAATCTTCCGGCGCGTAATGCTGACAGCTTTACTGTTATCTGTGAGCCGATAGTCTAGATAATATGGGAGCCTCGACGTCTCACAACCTTATGAGCCTCCATGGCCTGTTACAGGGATAGTTTTACTTGTTTTTTACCATGTCATATTTTTAAGCGTTTTACGACTTGTAAAATATTTTTCAATCGCCACTAAGCACTATCTTGGTTAACATAATAAGCGTGATGAGATAGACAAGGCATATGGTATTTATAGGGGAGAAAAGAAATGCATAAAAAATTTTCATCGGAAACCCCGAATTGAGGACGTTACTTGTGAGACCTTGACGTAGACAGAAGAATAGTACTGAGTCTTAAAGAAAGCAGGATATGAGGGTGTGGACGAGACACATACGGCTCGAGACAGGAACAAGTTGCCCCCACCTGTGGATACTAATGAACTTTCGGGTTCAGTAACATGAGGAGAATTTCTTGAAAAGACTTGAGAGCTGGAAGGACTGGCTTTTTACTGCGGAGCCTCGAGTTCAATCCCTGGTGACTTAATGTGAGATACATTGTGAATGATGTGGCACTAGTTTCTTCGGTTTTACCTTTTAAATGTCATTCCACCATTGTTCCATACTGGTTTATCACCACACTTTGAGGTGTGTCGTGAACCTTTTATAAGAGCTTTAGGTTTAAATCGAGTAGTAGCAGTACAATCACGGTGGCCGCGCCGTATATCATGAACTGTCTTCGCCCACTCGAGCGCTGGGATCGTGGGTTCGAATCCCAACAGAGACAGGATGTCTGCTTGCTTTTATTCAGTATTTCCGCTGTTCTGTGTGTAGGTAGCGGCTTTACGACGGGCTGATCCCCCGTCTAAGGTGTCTTGCCGACTGTGTATAAGATTACAAAAATGAAAAAAAAAAAAACCAAGGTCCAAGAAAGGGCTATAGAGTCATTGATGAATAATTGAATTAAGGAATGAGTAATGCGTAGTATTAATAGTAGTAGAAGGGTCTAGAATGTTTTGTCTTCTCGTCTGCTGACAAAAAAACATAAAAATTAGAATATACAAAAGTATAATTTTGCCTGTGGTTCTGTATATGTATGAAACTTGGTCTCTGGCATTAAGGGAGGAACATAGACTGAGGGTGTTTGAGAACAGGGTATTAAGGAAAATTTTTCAACCGAAGAGAGTTCAAGTGACGGGAGGTTGGAGAAAACTGCATAATGAGGAATTTCATAACTTGTACTCTTCTCCAAGTATAATTAGAATGATCAAGTCAAGGAGATGGAGATAGGCAGGGTATGTAGCACGAATGGGGGAGACGAGGAAAGCATATAGGATATTGGTGGGAAAGCCAGAAGGACAGAGACCACTGGGAAGACCAAGGAGTAGGTGGGTGAACAATATTAAAATGGATCTTAGAGAGACAGGATGGGATGGTACAGATTGGATTGAGCTGGCTCAGGATAGGGACCAGTGGAGGGCTCTTGTGATCATGATAATGAACCTTCTGTTTCCATAAAATCCTGGGAAATTCTTTAGTAGCTGCAGATTTGGCTTCTCCTCAAGAAGGGCTCAGCTCCATAAGTAAGTAAGTAAGTAAGTGGGGTCTAGTGATTAGAGTATCTGCTTACAGATCCAGAGGTCCCTGGTTTGATTCCCGGCCCTATCAGATTTTCTGAGAAGTAGTGGATTTGGAACGGGGTCCACTCAACCTCGTGAGGATAATTGAGGACCTATTTCAAGGAAATAACGGCTCCGGTCTAGAGAACCGAGATTAACGGCCATGGGGAACCGTTGCGTTAACCACGCGACACCTTCTATCCGCAAAAGTTGGCACTAACTTCGCCGACAAGCGGCGGTCGCTCGGTCGGTATAGTTCGCTTGCGGACTACAGGCCATGGATTTTCTTAGTTTGTTTTGTTTTAGTAGTGGTAAAACTTATGTTTTTCTGAATCATAACATGTATAATCATTACAGCCTAGTTAATTATTTCAACGGGCTACTTCTTAAAACATTACTGACATTGTACGAGTAAGTTTAGGTCTACAGAATTTCTTTTTATAACAGCACCAAAGTCTAAGTCACATTGCGACTGACGGTCAGTCAGTCAGTCTGTAATTCTTGGTGTCGAGCCCCTCTGGGGCTCATAACCAGATATTTATTGCTGTTTGACGGTTACATACTTGTTTTCGTGGGGCGTCCTCTCTGACGAGAGGATGGGTCTGTATTCTGTATATGCTGCTGGTCCTTGCCAGCGCAGTCTTTTTCGGGTCCGAGTCCCTTGGGATTCCTAACCATATTTTACTGTCTCAGATTTGAGACCTCCCTTTTCGTCGCCTTCTACGACTCGCAGGGTCACGATGGAGATTTGTATAAACCTGCTGGCCTATTCGATAGAATTCTTCCCAGTTTTGGCCAAAGCTGCATTCAGGACTAGCAGTACAAGTGGACTGAGTTCCCAGTCTCGCAATTTGACTATCCACTGCTTCCGCGAAACGATGTGCTTTTGTTTCACGGGTATTTACCTTTACATCCCCTTTGGCTCGATTTGCTTCATGTTTCATTCTGTTCTACTTTTTATCGTATTGGTACTGGGGAAGTTATTTCTTTGTTCTATCAAAGGGGATGTATGCTATAGGCAAAAATCCCTTCAATGGAAAACCTGATTCCTCTCTTCAAAAAACCTATCGACATTTTATTTAACCTATATATATATATATATGCCTGATGCTTAAGCGACAGTATAAAATCAATAGGTTGTTCCTTTTGATAAAAAAAATGTAATGCATAAAAGCTGGATTGGTAAGAGGGTATATATAAACCTTTAGGGGGACAAGTAGATTGAGTGCGAGCGCACGGACATGTCTATACGGAACGTAAATAAAAATGTCACGGATCAGAGAGCTAACAGGGTTATAACTTTTTCAGAAGATCCTGATGAGTTTACAATATAGTTACTTCTGAAAAAAGTGTATATATATATATATATGAATTTCTTTGTAACTTTCGATATCACACATGAAAGTCAATATCTGTTACAACGTCCAAATTGTTAAACCATACTACTAATACGTTACTGACTAATGGCCACGAAATTAAGATGTAGTCACAGAAAAACGTCTACATGTAGATATATTATGTACTTTTAAGATAAGGTAAATGAGCATTTTTTTTTTCAAAATCTGAAACGGTCCATACGTAAAATGCAGTTAAGCTGTATTTAAGATTCTCGTTTATAGGATCTCACTTTGTAGTGAAAGTTTAATTTATTTTATCAAAAATAAAACTCTTGCGTATAATTCAGCCTTATCATTATTTATTAACCCTACAGATGCCAAGTGTCGAAAATTACGACCTTTAAAAATTGTTGTATCTGACAAGTTCTGACATCTGTTAGCATTTTATCAGGATTCCAAAACAAATATTTGAAGGGAAATTTTTTCCTTATATTAAAATTCTTTTGTTTTATATATATTATTTATTCATTAAGTTTGCAGCAACCTGCACTCGCGCTACCGGAAATACTAGTAACTGTAGAATTCCTATTCTTTAGGTGTTCTTAAGAGCGAGAAAAGCAATTATAGGCAAGCACTGAGGGGAAGACTAAGAAAGCGACAGGAAATATTAAAGTTCTCCTATTACATTTCATTTTTATTTAACAGCTCTTTAAATATTTCATATTATAGCCAGTAGCGTCCAATCATATGAATATTATTGAATAATGAAGAGGCCATATACAATTTATGGCAATGTCTCCGTAATGGATTATGTTTAAACATCCTGTTGCACTCTACACTTCTATATGTATAACATAAATACCGTCGTAAATGCAACAATTTACTGTAGTTCTTTGTCTTTCTTCTTTCACACTACATGTTTCGGCCGTAACAGATTTCACTTACGTAGCTGTCACACTGCATGTAATTTAAAGTTTAAAAACACCATCTTTCTCAATTGTCATTGTTGCGTTTCAATCGGTCCCGATATACCAGAATCCCCTTGCTGATTTTGTCAGTTATGTTTAAAATCTCTGTTAATATACACTCGTCGATTTGATTTAGAATTTTTCTTTTTAAATCTACAATTTAAATTTAAAATTTAAAATTCTTAAAATTTAAATTACCTGCACAGAATAATACATGAACGGTGCTGNGAGCTGGTGTTTTTAAACTTTAAATTACATGCAGTGTGACAGCTACGTAAGTGAAATCTGTTACGGCCGAAACATGTAGTGTGAAAGAAGAAAGACAAAGAACTACAGTAAATTGTTGCATTTACGACGGTATTTATGTTATGCATATAGAAGTGTAGAGTGCAACAGGGTGTTTAAACATAATACACTACGGAGACATTGCCATAAATTGTATATGGCCTCTTCATTATTCAATAATATTCATATGATTGGACGCTACNAATATGAAGTAGGGGTTCTAACCACTAAATCGAGAAAAACAATATTCTTCTATGTACAAACCCATAAGGACTATACACAAGGTGAATTAGTGTCAGAATGTGGAAATCAGGACCTAAAGCTGAAAAAGGTGTCTCCGAACAAAACACAGAGCCATCAAAGCAACACGCGGTAGTTGCACTGAAGTTGATGGATCTGATGTAGTAGACTGCGCAAGAGTTGGGAATTTAATCCGCCCTGGAGTGCTGCAGAACTGGAGAGAAATCACAGCTGCTGTGAAAACAAATCGCTAAATATCACTGACTGAAATTAGGATTAAGGGAAATATCCTGCGTATAATTCATGTTGAGCCGATCACGGTAGCACTGCCTTCGCTCGCTCGGAAACTGGGATCGTGGGTTCAAATCCCAATTAGGGCATGTAAAAAGTAAAGCGGAAGGGGCGTGAAACTGACCACTCAACTCCAACTAGTGCTGAGAAAATATGGATCTGTACATCAACTCCCCCATACGTCTTCATGGCGTAGCGTTTAATTAGTTAAGCACAGGGGTAACTTTACCTTTTTAATTTAAGGGATTTAAATCCATCTTTCGAGATAAACAAATGTCATATTTATATACGTGATACCTATAAGATATATATAATTGTGAAGCACACAAATGGAATCGAAGAAAATGTAATCTCACCATTAACTGCACTGCATATATATATATATATATATATATATGGTATACGGGGTAGCCCAGTTGGTTGAGGCACTATGCTACAAGCCGAAAGATCGCGGGATCGAGCCCCAATGAGGTGGGTATTTTCAATTTGCCTAATTCTTCTAGCCGCATGATGGCCCTGGGGTCGACTCAGCCTTTAACAGAAATGAGTATCTGGAATATTCCTGGGGGTATAGGGGGGCCGGCGCTTAAGGCTGACAGCCTCACCGCCATCTGTGAGTCAAATACCTAGAAAATGTTGGAGCCTCAACATCTCACAATCCTATGGGGTTCCACGGCCTGTTACAGGGATACCCTTACATATATACATATATATTGCTTTAACATATTTTCAGTTTTTAAACGTATTTGTAAATGTTCAAATAAAATGTGGCTAATTCCCTGCTTCCGACAACATAAGCAATTGCTTTTCATTCCTCTTTAGAGACGCCATGTCTCAAACACAAAGAGCATAACTAGGCCTAACGAAATATCGGCTTATTCCCCAATGTATTTGGTGGCCATGGTGTTGGCAAATGTCGGAGTTTCTAGCAATTAAAACAACATTCAGACCTGAGGCTCGATGCAGCGCGTCCTCTGTAGCCGTCTGCTCCAACTCGCTCTTTCGTCAGTCTAATGAAATGACTGTGTGCCATCTTTCGATGAATGTTTGAACTACAACGAATGTTCCGCATGGCTCTTCAGTCGCATGTAATTTTATGCATAAATAATATATAAATGTGTTTTTATGCTGTGTTTCAGCGGTTTTGGAAGAATATTTTAATGTATAACCAGTACGAATGTTGTGATATTTATATAATTAATTTAAATGTCATCTGCGTATTTATGAATTTCATTGCATTTATATTACACGTAAATAATCCCAGCCAACTTCATGCTTATTAGATAAATATTTTAGCCCTTTCTAGCCTGGATATCATCGAAATTACACAAAATTCAATTCTTACAGCACAGAAAACATTCTAACTCCATAATGAAATCTTATTGCTAAACTCTGCTTAAGAATATAAGCTCTGTTTATTGTCAAAATTATAGGAAACACATAAATTAACTCTGTGAGAATAGCAGGGAGTTCCTTTATACTAAATATGCTGTATATAGTAACCATTTTGTTATAAGGAGTTAATTAAATATTTTAACATCTGTGTACTTAATTTCGATTTCTTTAATTTAATCTTGCATCACATCTTCCGTGATTTACGAAACTAATATCACCAAAAGGTTTAATAAGCAGGCATTTTATCCCCACAGACTAAAAAATCGTCTAAATTTGGCAGAACCTCACCATTCCTAGTCAGTAACACATCAGCAAATGTGTGAGCCTCAACCCCAGAAATGTATGCAACCCATCTGACGCGAACGGATATGTTACATCAGAGTCATCTGTTGGGAATATACTGAATTACCAAACCAGGCGGCGCAGATTGCCGATCTTAGGCTCCGCCTTCCCTGCCTTTAGCCACGCCTTATTCATCCCTCCCTTTTTGATGTCAGGGGGCCCTGGTAATTGATTGACGGATCGGACAAGCGGTCTCATGAGAATAGGGGAAGAGGAGTAATGGCTGCCGAGTGCCAAGGCAGGCAGGAAAGCACTGCAGTGGTGCTTATATAAAGTCTAGACCAACTGCGTCAAGTTCGCAGAACCAATATGACAGATGAAGACGGACTGTATGATTGTTCAATAGGCTGAATGATCCGTACGTGAGCGGAACACTACACTACGTATGGTCCGAACAGAGTTAAGTTGATACACACACTTGCAGTACGTTTAAGGGTGGCAGAAGGATGTACTGTCAAATGGGGACAGCTAGACAGTTTGCTTGCAAAACTACATCCTATACATTTAAACCTCATTTTGCTCATCTTAGAGAAGAATAATTTGTGCAGTAAAAAAAATATATTTTTGGTGTTAATATATTTTTACTGTCATTTGAAGGAGAAAGCTCTAGATCGCATTAAGTGGAGGAATTGTTTTAGAAGAGACTGTGGACCTGTGGTCTGACAGATTACTGATGATGATGATGATTTGGTGAAAAGGAAAGGTAAAGTTGTCTCTGGTAGGCCTAGGCCCACTGGGACTGTAGTGCCAAGAAGAAAAAAAAAGTTGTCTCTACGCTTAACTAATTAAACGCTATGCCATGAAGGCGTATGTGGGAGTGGATGTATAGATCCACGTTTTCTTGACCTCGGCGTTAGTTGGAGGTGAATGGTCAGCTTCATGACCCTGCCGCTTTACACCCAGGGAAAGAGCCCCCAGTACTCACTGGATAGGAGGCTGAGTGGGCCCCAGAGTCGGTCTGGACAACGTGCAGAAAGAAAATTCTTGACACTCCCGGGACTCGAACTGCAACCCCTCGGTCGTCCAGTTCATAGTCAGTCGCTGCACTGACTGCGCTATCCCGGCTCCATTGATATCGGGTTAGTGGTGAAATTGTAAAGTTGTCTCTGTGCTTAATTAATTAAGCAGTATGTCATGAAGACACATGTGAGAGTGGAGGTATAGCTCCACCATTTTTTATCTCGGCAATGGATAGAGGTCAGTGGTCAGTAGCCAGTGGTAAATTTCACGGCTTGGACGCTTTATCCCAGGGAACACACCCCCCCACCCCCGGTTACCATTGGATGAGAGACTGGGTATAGCTCAGAGACGATATTGGTACTGTGAAGGAAAGAACAACCTTGCCCCTGACGGAAATTGAACCCCGGTCGTTCAGCCACAAGTACAGTGCTATACCGACTGAGCTACGCTGAATTTCCTTCTTTTTCAATTCTCGTCCTGTTTTAAAAAATCAGGTGGAGATGACTGGACACCTTCCCCTTAACGGGGCCCATGATATGCAGCCTACATAATTCATATCATGTTATGCATGGTACCCGCTATATTTTAGCAGATCAGATGTTTGTCGTTATATTTGAACAATGAGAGCATATATAGTACATTTATTTGTTGTGAGTTAGCATGTGGCTTGCCGTATCTCATTTGTTTTGACGTTCAATTGTTATAGTTTTGTAGTCACTTCCCCATGTGGAAATTAAACCTTTACTTTTTATAGAAAAATGGGCCAGGTAGACCCGAATGCTCAAATTTTATTTTCAACTGTATTTCCGGCCTTTACCACAGCTTCTGTCCCTCTAGAATGAGGTGCTCACAGAAATATTCCGATGTCCTTCAGAAGATTTGATTCCCGGACATTCAGTCCCTAGCTAATCACTTTACTGAGTATTAATAATAAAAAAATAATTCACGTCAATTCATGTAATGGGAAAAATTACGTTCTGGATGAACAGTGATGGCCACAATTACAAAATTATTACGAAAAATAATTAAGTATGCACGTATGTAACTACAGCGTATGTAAATATGAAAGCAAAAAATAAACCTAAATTATTATGATGATGGATCTACAGCCCTTTCATGGGCCTTGGCCAGTCTTTCAGTTTCTTGATCTCGTACACAGTCGGCAGGAATCCTCGGACGGGGGATCAGCCTGTCGCAAGGCCTCTCCTTACACACAGAACAACACAAACACAGAATAAACGCACAGAGACTTCCATGACTTGAGTGGGATTCGAACCTACGATCCCAGTGTTCTAGCGAGTAAGGACAGTTCATGCCTTAGACCCCGCGGCCACTGTGATCGGCCAATAAGCCTAAATAACTAGTATAATGAGATCAAAAATCGGCTGAGACGCCAGAGAGACTATTTGTCTTGCAGATAGGCGTAATGGTCTAACTATAACGGAAAGCTGGAAAGCACACGTTGGACAAAAAGAAAACAGTCTTCAAACAGACATATTAAGAACAGAAAGTGGACGTATAGGCTGTGGGTCTATTCAGATTTTCAACGGTTCTACAGGTGTCAAGTCTATCTGTCTATGGTTCAAGAGCCCTTTGTTGGATCTCGGCTGCTTTTTCAATTTCTTAGTCCTACACACAGTCGGTAGGACCCCTTGGGTGAAGGATCAGCCCGCCGCAAGGCCGCTACCTACAAAAACACAGAGATGACGTCGACAAACATCCATGCCTCGAGATAGATTCGAACTCACGATCCCAGAGTTCGAGGCAGCGAAGAGAGTTCATGCCTTAGACCGCGAGGCCACCGTGATCGGCACAAATATCCGACATCCCATGTAGTTCTTACGGGCGAGAGAAACGGTACACGTGGGTCAGTAAGTTCTTACTAGAAAACCCCTCGAAGTCCATCATGAGAACGACGATGACGCGATGATGATGATGATGATGATGATGATGATTAATAATAATAAGAGTAATAATAACAACAATAACAATCGGGCAACGACAGACCTAATACAAACGCTTACGCTAGTAATAGACCTATCAAGAAAACCTAGATCGAATCCAAAGAACATCATTATATCCAGTCTACATTGTAGACATTACGTAAGCTTAGGTGTCCTAAGAAAACAAAAGAGTTTTCATTGACAACGGAAATCCACAGTCTCATGAGCATATAGACCTAAAATAATTTTTCCCCCCAGTTTGCAGGAACAGTGGCGACGGGGCTCCGTCCACAGCCACAACCTGTTCGTCTTCATTACGAAGCATGAGTCAGCTCCTGAATACAACGCCCCCACGACAATGGGCTCTCCTCCATCAGTGGCGTGGTGCCACTCCGTCAGTCGGAACCTGCGGCGTGCATCTCGCATCCATCTTCTTCTCATGCTCCAGTATCAAGCCACAAAATCAGGAACACTTCACTGCTGAGACTGCCAGTGGGGCCTTAGACCTCTCATGTGAGATCTCGCTGCAGGCCCAGAGGACAAGTGTGAGACCTAAAAGCAGGTTTCCTTTCGCGTCAGAGGCGTGCTAACAGATCAACACTACCTCCCATGTCCATCACAAACGACGGACATAAATCTAGTGTTGGCGTGCCCTTTGAGGAATCCGGAGACCTTCAGGGTCAGCAGTGTACTAAATGTCATACCCATCGGCACTCTACCATTTACTGAACTCTACAGAACTCACAACAATTGGTTATTCTGATATACGGAATATTCACCACAACAATAAACATAAGCAGGAGCCTCCTGTACCCGTGACACATTCGGAAACCTTAGTTATGACTCTTTAACCCACGGAACCCTTAACCAGGCAGGTGGACCAAATGTTAACACTTCCTCAACACCGACGAATCGTCCTTCACAGGCCTAGTTGTTCTGGCCTATTAGCACACTCTCGTGAAGCCTACCCATAGACCTATTTCTTAATATGTTATGGACGGACCATGAATTAAGCCTGCGTCATGAAACAAAAGTATGGGCCTACACGTGTTGTGGAAGTGAAGCTCCCTGCATTCTCCACCATGGCTATAGAAGTGGGCGAGTGCAGGTAAGCCTTCGATACACTTCAGAAAATGCCGGAAGTTTTGGTGATGAAATAAATTGTTCAGCAGCTTTGATAGGAACTGAATGATAACTTTGCATTGCTTATTCAATTACTTTTTGATGACCGGAATATGTTGGCTAATGAATACACATTATTTTTTTTTTATTTTTACGTGATAACTCAACAGCTACATGAGCCAAATGCAGAGCCAGCAGAATCAAAATAACATCAAATTTTGGGAAGAATTAATCTCCCAATTTCCTTTAATACAACATGGACCGCATAGAAAATGACATGTTCAACAATTCTTCTATTGTTGCGCGTGTATTAGTTGTAGCGTTCTCGTTCGAGAGAGCGAAGACAGTTTACGCCTTAGACCGCGCGTCCACTGTGATCAGCAAAGATTTCAGTCCCGTTTACAATTAAGATTTGGTCCATTGGCAGCTCGCATTAAGACTGTTGTATGTTAAACTGTATAAACAAGCGGCAACGTCGTTCCAGATACGCCACTGAGCAATCCTTAAGCTTTAATATGGACAGCACAGCATAAATCATCAAAAGAATATAAAATAAATTATCACTTAGGATCCCATCATTAACCTCCCACAATAAAGCAATATGTACACACAGAAGTAAGAGAAACGTCAAAACTGTGGACTAACCCGTCTTGACGTCCAAATGACGACAGTGAGAACAGTGCAATACCCATCTATCAAAGTTGTCAAGGATTTACTCTCATACACTTGCACTGTTTGCTTCTTACACCATGATATCAGATATGTATTGTAGGCCAATTTATCTTTCTATTAAAAAAAGTTTTCTGAATTGTAAGTCCAAATCTATGAAATCATAGGTTACTGCTACGAATTAACCCCACAGAATTTCGTCATTTTGTGACAGAGTATTGTCACATGTTTGGTGACCATAGATGGGGTTTGGATTTGTAACTGTATTTATTAGTCTGTTAACAACACGTAACTACAACTAACTGTAGCGCTACAGCTGATTCAGACCCATTACAATTCGCTACCACAGGCAGTAAGTCTTCTCAGTCTGCTACGTCTTCACTGGTTTTCGCCTGGCAACGGCTTCAAACGCAGTAGATTTCTCAGCTTCCAAGTCCCACGGCTCCGACCCTCGCTAGCTGGCGCTTATCTCACAACTCGATTTGATGTTTTCATGCAACGCTTCTAATAATGGTGACTCTTCCTTCTCTCGGACCGCCCACCGGTCGGTATTGCTGTTGCACTTCGCCAGCACAGTCATCCCTGGCTTCAGCCTCTTCGAGATCCATGATAAAAACGTTTATTCTCTCCTGCATTTGTACGTGTTTCGAAATGGACCTGCTCTTCGACGTATCTTCGGTTCTCTAGATATAATATAGGGACGGACCGCACATAAAACACCGCCTACTGTAGTTCCCCTGTTTTTGCGTGCATAATTATTTCTATGGTCACGTGACAGTTACCGACCCTTGCGTAGGAACGAATGCGCCGTCACGTTTTTACCGTGCCGTAACCTAGACGAAGAGAGACACCAAAAACCAAAAACTGATGCCGGAAGCAGCGTCATCAGCAGCGACTTGAAGCACAGAACAAATGATGCTCGAGATGGTTCAAGTTCGTATAGCAACAGGCGTGACCAGAGTGGTTTGAACGGCTGTTGTACTGCGATGTGGAAAGCAAATGGAAAAACTACCACATTATCACTTTTCCTGGATAGTCTCTTTCCAAAAACAGAAGATCACATTAAGTGGAGGAACTGTTTTGGAAGAGACTGTGGACCTGTCATCTGACAGATTACTGATCAATCAATCAACCTAGTAATGGACCTCTCTTCTGGCTTCATAATTTCGTCTTTCATGCGTAGTGTCACAGTACATTACTTGATAGTGTCGGAATTTTTCCGTACAGTCCTATAAATTTTTAAGGTTTCAGGGTTTGTGACGCCGTGTATGCTTTCAGTGCTTTCAATGAAAAGTGAAAGAGGTGACACTATCAATGATATCACGAGATCACGCTGTGAAGCGCTGGCCTGCATATCCGGCTACAGTTCAGGGGTCTTGTCACGTCAACCATATCTCCCGTGATTCCTTTCGATACGGAGCTAGAATATGAAATACCCGTTGATATACGTTAGAACACATATGCCACTCTTCATACAGATCAACCCAGTTCTATAGGACCACATTCATCATGTTCATTTTACACGCTTTAATGCATGGCATCTGAAACTGTGGGCAGGAACCCCACCCGAGGATCTGGATCTATTGAAAGTACATTCGTCGGGTTCTCATGATCTCAATAAGTATTCAGAATATTTCAGTAACGATTACTACAGTCTCTTTCGCAAAATGTAGCCGAAAACTGCTGAATATTTCGCGAATTTCTCATGACTGTACAGGAACATATTTTATGTAGCTTATTGCAGATATAGATGTAGATGTAGAGTTAAGCTACGTAGGTTCCTGAAGATATCTGGCTTCTTAGAATAACGCTGTGTAGTCAGCATGAAATTCTACACAGCGTTATATTCCGGAAGATGAAATACTTCATGAAAAGGTAAAGGTGTACCTGTGCTTAATTAATTAAGCATTGTGTCGTGAAGACATATAAGAGAGTGGAGATATAGATCCGCCTTTCTTGACCTTTTGTGTTGTTTCGGAGTACCATTTCCCTCACCTGTTACTGCGCATATTATGCCATCCAACCACTCTGCTTCAATTACTTATTTCAATGAATAATATTCCTAGTGAAGAGTGGATATTACAGAGTTCCTGTTATGTCGGTAATTTTTTCCATTGCTGTGTTACTAATTTCTCTTACACCGAATTTTTCTCCTTCTCATTCTGCTGTCAAAACAAATGCATTGCCTGTCCTTCCCTTGTAGTAGGTGTTAGAATTAATGGCCTAAAACAGTGGAGAAACTGTAAGCTTTGTTCCTGTGATACGAATGTATGTTTGTCAGTACGTTATCATGCTCACACCTCGCTGGTGGCGTGTATAGCCTGGCGGTAACGTATCTCTCATTTTTCCATTCCTGGTCTAGAGAGTGCAATAATATCAAGGCGGTAGTTAGCCCGTTCTGATGTTTGGTGAGGCCTGAAGCATGATACAGCACAACACAGCACTGTGTGAGTAATTGTGGTGGTAGGTCCACTACACGTCCATCAAACACAAGTGGTCTCCCTCCCAGTGTGCTGGGTTGCTTACTTTTTTGACTTGTGGTTTTATGATACCTTCACTGAAACACCTTAGATATCTTATTTAAAGATCTAGTGTAGGTAGTAAATTGGTGCTTAATTCGCACAGCAAGCTTTACCTGGTTGCTATTACAATAAAAGCTAAAGCAAATACATTTTGTACTAACCACGGGGTGACAACTTGCATCAGCTGCAACTAAATAAAGAAGCAAAAAAATAAAAAAAAGTAAAAGGCTAGAAGGAAAGAAAGAGAGAGAAGAAGACAATAAATAAATAAAGGAAATAAAGATAAATAAATAAGAAATTAAATAGGAAAGAAAGACAGCTGGAAATGAATAAAAGATGGAAAGAAAAGGCAAGAAGAAAATATAAATAATAAAGTTGTCCCTTTGGTTAACTAATTAAGGACTACGCCATGAAGACGTAAATTGGAGTGGATGTATAGACAGAGAAAGAGAGAAATGAAGAAGGACAAAGGCAAAGGGCCGTTGATAGCCGACCTCAGCGGCCTTGCAATCGGCTGTGTTGGGGCAGTGTCTCTTAGTCCACTTCTGCAGAGCAGAGTCGACATAATCACATCCGCCGAGGCGATGGCCATCAGGCGCCAGGATTGTAGCCATTTTCGAGTAGCCATCCTCTGTATCGTCTATAACACGATGATGTCATAACAGCCAAAGCAGCTCCAAACAGACAGCAACGCCCAACCATGTTGCCTCCCCTTTTTCTTCTACAACTCCTAAGACAAAGTCCACATCAGTTTCGCTGTCACAAAACTAGAATCAGAAGTTATTTGGATCCTGCAGGTTCCCGGATGTAAACAAATGATAGGGTAAGGAACATATTTCTGCAGTAGAAACTGTCTCAGGTGTTTCCGTTTCAAGCCAGGGCAGTGTTAGGCGAACGATAAGATTTCGACTCCTTTTTTGTCCCCGCAATTCACTGTTCCTGTTTTTCTTCAGAGACGATAAGGGATTTATGTCCTATTATCCCTGTCTTGCTACAAAGATTAATCTCTTATAGGCCACAGTAGAACATAACACGCAGAATGAAATGAGAAATCTACCGGACCTACAACACTGTCACGTGAAGGGCTTGTACGCGTGACTTATAAGACGGATTTTGGATTGGATGATTGGATCTATGGACACTTAAACATTCGCCTCGGGACTACAGAGCTATTGCTAATTTATACACATTATAGACCACCATTACACGCGCACTAGGTTTCTCAGTCTTCACTAGTCGTATCCTGGCAACGGATTTTACAACCGGCTCACTGTCAGTTCAAATCACTTGAAGTCTTCTTGTCACAGCCAAATTCCTTACTTGCCCTTATTCTGCGGCTGCCAATTCCGGAGACTCGACTCAGTTCAATTCCTCTGTTCCCAAGCTCATATTCTGGCAGAATATGCGTCTCTAAATTCGACATAGTTCTTCTGCACTAAACTCTTCTTTGCAACAACTTCACACGGTCGAAGCAAAAAACACAGACTCTCTACTATTGGGAAGGCATGTTTACAGCTCCGTTACATAGCAACGGAAGTTACCCTGTTGTTGCTTGCGTATTCGTTGCCGAGGGAATGTGTTTGCCGAGTCGTTGCCTAGCAATGGTTATACACGTCACAATACATTAGTTGGAAAAGAAGAAGGGAAAACACCTCTTTGGAGTTCTAGCTACACTGTATCCACTCTAGGAACGAGGATTCGTCATCGTAGGTTAGTGACGTAGATCGCCGCCTTATCTTGGGTGCGCTGCAGTATTTTACTTATTTAAAACACACTTCAAATATTTATACGCCGTTGAGAAATGCAGACATTCTTGTCGTGTTGCATCCTCTTTGTGCTCACAAATAAATATTGTTTGCCGTCACACAAACATATGTTCTTTTTATCAGCCCACAACATGTTTCAGCCTTGATAGGCCATCATCAGGTGATACTTGAGGAAACACACAAATGGTGATGGACTACAAGTATACTATAGTCCTATTATAAAAAATGAATGAATTCTAATTTCAAACGCGATTGCGCTGGACGTATGATACATAAGTTTGCCTAGAAAGGCATCACGTACATCGACCCGTAGAATGCATGCACTTTATAGGTTTTATGGTAAAGTTAAAATAATTAATAAAGAAGAGGTAAAAAGAGTTAAAACTATCACTGGAACAGGCCGTGGAGGCCCATAGGGTTGTGAGGCGTCGAGGATCCCACATTTTCTAGACTCNGCCCCGACCGCCCATTACCCCCCCTGAAAGATTTCTGGTACTCATTTCTGTTAGAAGCTGAATTGAGCCTAGAGCCATAGTGCGGCTCGAAGGATTAAATCATTTGGAAAAACCAGTTACCTCACTGGGATTCGAACCCGCGACCTTCCGGCTTGTAGCACAGTACTTCAAACAACTACGCTATGGCGTGTACCCTTCATAAAGAAAAAGGGTGTTGATTCTAAAGGGTTCTGACAATGGTGTATACCACACAGCATTACTGCGTTTCTGGACTTTTCCTATCGTCCAGTATTCTAGATAGGCCTAATAGAAAACTGGAAATTGGATCTGTTTACGCCTTCAAGTGAAGGGGGGAGAAGACACGTACTCAGCTGGGCTCCTTAGAAAGAGCTAATTTCAATCACTGGATGTGATTTTAGTTTTAGAGCTCAGAATAGAATCCACTGTTGTATTTCAAAGAGGTAAAGCCTAGTGAACCCTCGGGTTCCTTAGAAGGTACTAAATATCTTGACAGGTTGAGCGATTAGTAATTTTTCAAGAAGGGCTTTACGGCATGGAGAATGTTACTTTGTCTAAACACTTCGTGTTCTCTCATTATCTTCCGTTCATCAATACTGAAACTCACATTTCTACACGAAATCTCGTACTTGGAAACGTGATCTATTAATATCGTAAATGAGAAGATGACAGAGCCAAGATAAAAGAGATTATACAAATTCACTGTATTTCAGTTGCCTAAATTACGTTCAAGTATGCCAAATATCTTTTAATTTTTTTTATTATTGCTGGTGGGGTGGGACTAAGTCCCTTGTACTGCGGCCACTTCTGGCTTATAGTACCAGCCCCAGATGATAGGTGAGGGTGATTGTGGAGCAATTGGTGGAATGAAGATTGGCAAGGGAGACCGAAGTACTGGGTTTAAACCTGCCCCAGCGCCACTTTGTCCACCACAAATACCACTTGACCAGACCCAGGATCGAACCCGGGCCGCCGCGGTGGGAAGCCAGCGACTAACCGCTTGAGCTATAGCGCGGCCCTCTTTTAAATATTAATAAGCCTGTTACGTAAACTCTGTCTTTAGATTATTGCAACACAGCAAGGACCAACATGACGCGAACGATAAGCCGTATGAAGATCTAAACGATACAGACACAAGAATGGCAGCAAATTCAGGGTCTGCAATATTACGACTACACGACCCGTTTTTTGAAAGCATAAATTGAGGCTTCCACTGACAGAAATTGGTGGTCTCCTTCAGTAACAGCAGACGATGAGGCTGAGTGTTGTTGCTAAATCCTTTTTACGTCATGAATTTGTCTCCTATTATAAGCTAGAAATGAAGGCTGGAACAGTTAGGCTTACCTATGCAATTTTGCTGTAAATATAAGTGTCTTCCGTTACTTACTTACTCATGGAGCTGAGCCCTTCTGGAGGGGGCGCCAATTCTGCAGCCACTCAAGAATTTCCCAGCATTTTATGGAACTCGAAGGTTCATTACCGTGTTCACAAGAGCCCTCCACTGGTCCCTATCCTGAGCCAGATCTATCCAAACCCTACCATCCCATCCTATCTCTCTGTTGCAAAAGGTAAAAATTGCTCCTGTGTTTAACTAATTAAACACTACGCCATAAAGACGTATGGGGGAGTGGATGCATAGATACACATTTTTTTGATCTCAGCACTGGTTTCAAGTGAGTGGTCAGCTTTACCTCAGGGGAAAGAACCTCAGATGTCCATTAGATAGAAGGCTGGGCGGGCCCTAGAGCCAGTCTGGACGATGTGAAGAAGAGAAAATTCTTGATACTACAAGGACTCGAACTCCGACCCCTCGACCGTCCAGCCTGTAGCCAGTCACTATACCGACTGAGCTATCCCGGCTCCTAATTTTACAAATAGCAGCCCTATATTTTAATTACACAGACCCATCTTACTTTAACTTTTCGACAATTGGAGATGTTTTCATGAAACACCTGCTGAAGGAACTGATCTGTGTGACCCCAAATCTGATTTTTACGCATTTTATTAAAGACATGGACGTAGATGGCTGTATTGCGTATTCTGAAATCGTTTACTGAAAGAGCAGATACAGGAATATGCCACAATCCGTTTCACGTGACATCGTCTAACTTTCCACCATTGGCACGTTCTGATATGTTGTCCTTTCCGATGTCCGTACTACGTACGCTCAGGAACACTGTCTGCTTAAGAAACAAATTTTTAATAAAAATCCCCTATAATTTTTTTACTTATGCAAACGTGTGTAAGTTTATAAGGAAATAAAAGTATTAACCTTTCGCAATCCTGTAAAAATGTAATAGAGGGAAATCCGTTTAACCGGAAAAAGAAGAAATCGACGGACCTCTGACATCCGCGTTTGCCTTTTCCGAAATGATTTTTCTTTCCTTTCTCTCTCTCTCTCTCTCTTGGTGAACGGAAACAATATAGGCTATGTCGCCGCAAAGAGAGATATTTTTAAACGAAAGCGGTGTTTCTTTCGAAACACAATATGTTTATGAATGACTAGTTCAGACCCAATAAAACCTACTCAGGATACAGTTACTGTCTTTCGGTAGCTGATTTGCGAGTGTTTTATTTTATCTCAGTTTAGGCTTATTCCAACAAATTTATCTAACAATTACGGTCTTCAACATGTTCCATGACTAAATTAGACAACTGAAAGGTGGAATTCTCAGACTGTTATGACATTAGAACGGGTATAGAAGGGCGTTCATGATGTGAAAATAATACGAAAGAGGGTTGGACTAATTTGATACATATCTAATTTAACCCCGAACGTCTGTAATAAACGTACAACATACTTAGTTATCGATATCTCTAAAGTGAACATTGGCAGATTCACAGAAACATAAAACAATATTCTAAATCTTGGTGCAAGAAATTTTAAAATCGCCGTATACTTTGAACTGGATCACGCGGTAGCGTAATCGGTTGAAGCACTATGCTACATGCTGGAAGGTCGCGGGTTCGAGTCCCGATGGGCTGGATTATTTTTTCAATTGACATAATCCCTCCAGCCGCACTATGGCCCTGGGGTCGACCCAGCCTCTAACATAAATAAGTACCAGGAGTCTTCCTGAGGGATGAAAGGCGGCCGGCGCGTAAAACTGACAAACTTACAGCTCTCTGTGAGCCAACTGTCTAAAGAAAATGTGGGAGCCTCGACGCCTCACCACCCTATGGGTCTTCATGGCCTGTTACAGGGATAGCTTTGCCTTCTTTTCTACCGTACACTTTGATCAATATCTATTTCAACTATGTATAAAAATAGAGCATGAATGCAGCTTGAATGTTGAAGCGTTAAGGGCAGATTTTATACGAAACATCTTACACATTTATAACTCAAAATAGCAATAAGGTGAGTAAATATGCAGAATTTTTCACATCTAAACGGAATCATAATTAGAGGGTAAATGGTATCTGCAATGTTCAAATTTTAGAAAAGTCCACTTTCGTTGAAAAAATTTACAATATTTGTATTTATACCATATAGTATCTAAAATAATAATTATTTCATATGAACGGAGGGCTGAACAGAAGGGTATGACGCTCGGTGCATCGGGTAAATTGCTGTTGGTTTTCGCTAGCACAGTCGTTCTTTTTTTCGACTCATGCTGGCCTCATTATCACAGTTTACTATCTCACGATTCTGGGTGTCTGTGCACAGCCAGGAAATGGTGAATTAAGATAGGACCTATGAATATGAATAAATCCCCGAAGATTAATTCTATTAAATTTAAGGAGGGCAAAGCTCAGTAGCAGACTTTCTTCATGTGTTCTTTCAGCGCACTTGCATCCATCTCAATCTCCTATAAGCAATAACAGTCACTCTAATCAACGTTAGATGATTTATTACCGGATTTTTAATCTACTTAACTACATTATTATTAGCAATTATATCACATCATGAGCCAGTTGAATCCCATCGACAATTTTCCACAATATGCCTTTGTAATTTATTTAAATATCTTTTTTTCTCTCATAAAGAACGGGTATGACTCAGTCGGTATAGCTTCGGGTTACTGGAGGGAATGACAGGGCTCTATTCCCGACAGAGGCAAGTTTCTCTCGCCCTCCACAGCGTCCAGACCGGCTCTGGGGCCCTCTCAACCTCCTACACAGGGGGCTCCCTCTATGGAGGTAAAGCAGCAGGGACATTAAGCTGACCACTCACCCCATCTAATGCTCATGCCAAGAATGATGGAGTTATACTTCCATTCACCCCATACGTCTTCATGGCTTTGTATTTAATTAATTAAGCACAGGGACATCTTTACCTTATTCACGTCTCTATAATAACATTAAGTAGGATATATTGTTTCCTAATACATATACTTAGGCATAAAAGTATTATTTACCAATATCTTAAGGAGAATAAAAATGAGCTGTGAATGATAATTAGATAATAAAGCTGTCAAAGAACGGTTATAATTACGAAACCAATTAAAAGTTGTTAATCTACTATGTTTAGAAGCATCATGCGAAACACACGTTATAGAAAGTTGAGTGTCTAGAAACAATGCAACACCATTTCCGGGAAATTTCTCCCCAAGTTCCTGCATCATTACACTCCATACAGAGAGGTAAGCTTCCACCCGGTTTGAATTGCAATAATTTCCCTTGTCGTGGAGCAATTTCCATGTTACACTCTCCCTCCGTCACCCGCCCCCCTTTCTCTTCCAGCCTTCACACAAAATCGACTTCTCGTCTGAGGTTCGTGCAGATAGCGCATCAGCAGTGCATAAAGCTTCGCAATCTCTGAAACATAACACACATAGGCGCTTGAATTTATACAGGTCTCAGAAGTCACAGTAAGTAACCATTGCCATGCTGAATCTCGCGATCTTCCTCTGTTATTGCAGATTGCCGACTTAAATTCATACAGAATCGTCTCTTTCATGTCTTCATTCTCCTCTCCTTTCGTCCTATCCGTGTCTCTCTGAATTTCCCGTTCTCCATTTTCTGTTAAAACAATTACTCTAATTAGGTTACAGTATCATCCTTCAGGCGCTCTAGGTACATGAGAACTGCAGAAGTCAGCTGAAGCAGTCTCATCAAATGACAGTGGCATGAGACTCATCTATCTGTCTGTCTGTCGGCCCATCCACCCACCTACCCCCCCCCCC
>NW_019729223.1:543843-555509 GCF_002891405.2 Cryptotermes secundus
CCATCCGTCCGTCCGTCCGTCCGTCCATCCATCCATCCATCCATCCACTCACTCACTCACTCACCCATCCATCCATCCATCCACCCGTCCGTCCTTCCGTCCGTCCGTCCATCCATCCATCCATGGCTCAACAGCCCTTGTGGACCTTGGCCGCTTTTCAGTTTCTTAATCTATATACAGTCTGTAGGACTCCTTGGACGGGGATCAGCCCGTCCGTCGCAAAACCGCTACCTACACAAAGAATAACACGAACACAGAAGAAATGGGACATCCATGCCTTGAATGCGATTTAAACCCAACAATCCCAGTGTTCGAACGGGCGAAGACAGTTTATGCCTTGGACCGCGCGGCCACTGTGGTCAGCGGCATGTGGCTCAGTTCCTTAGAAGCGCAATGTGACGATGTTACTAAGATTTGTAGATTAATTAGAAACGTATACAGCATGTACAATAATTTTATTTACTTCTGGTTTATTTAACATTGCTGTCAGTAGTTGAAATTACGTACTCTAAAATAAAAGGTTGGTGAGTGAATAATGAATTGGCCGGGACGTGGAAGGAGACGGTCATAGACTAATTACAGATAATATCGCTGAATTTCGCTGAAGAAACTGAGCAAAACCAGGAAAGAACACCCGGTCAGGGTAGTCGGCATGCTCGTCGAAGTTCAGACCGAAAGTTGCAGCCTCAATCAATTTTTCGGTAATTAACAGCCAACATAATAACTGGCCATTGTCAGCAATCATTAGAGAGTCAGTCATTATGTTGCTCGGGTTACTGGGTTTCTCGGCTTTGCCCGCAGTCCGGTATTTCTTATTTTACAGCATAAAAACCTTCAAATTAAACCTATGCATTCGCTTTCATGAATTCCATTTGTTGGCTCGCTCTCTTGCATTTATTTTCCACTTATATTTCCATCTTAATTTCAGTTCTGTACATGCATCATTGTATTTCTTATTGTACACTTTCCTGTTACCTCCCGCTGAAAAACTCTGTCCCCAGTCACATATATATATATATAGCTGCAGTTATACTGACACTCCCAGAAGTGAGAGTTACACGACTCCCAGAGCCCTGAGATAGTAAAATATGGTCGTGAGTCCCGCGGGACTCGAAACCAAGAATCACTGTGCTGGCGAGGACCGACCAAGCGACCGACGTATATTGTTCAGTGGTTGAGGGTAGCAATTTCTAACGGGACACAACAGAGTAGTTGTCTTCCGCACCCTCACCTGGGGGAAGAAACAGATCCAGTTACCTGAACGTCGTGTTTTTCAGAACATCGGAAGATGGACAAAGCCCAAAAACCCAGAGATCTCAAGTGTTATACACCATCGTCAGAACCCCTAATGATGTAAATCATAGTGAGGCTGTTAATATTAATAGTGACGCTGCTAGTGATAGATTAACAACGCGAACTAGATGCAAGGGCGCCCTCGCTCTGTTGCTACAGTCCACAGGAGCAGTCTATGTGCGGAAACCTCTACACACAAGTGGGGTGAGAAGGATGACTGCCAGTACAGGGAAGGGATAGCCCGTGTCAAAAAGGTGTTATAACGTTATGATAGTATAACGAGGGCAGCAGAGGGGTGCGGTAATGACGCATTCAACGCGCAACCCTCTAGCAGCCACCCAGTTAGAATATACTCCCAAACCTACTCTTTATTCAGTATTGGCAAGTCCTCCCCTACTGATATATTATGAATTGAATAGCAACCACCCCCCTGAGTGGTGCTCCACTCTTGATAACGCCTCGTTTACTTCTCTCTGTGCTGAGCGCCCCGGGGGGGCCCGATGCCACATACTGTAACTGATGGAAGGTAACTTGCGTCTCTATGACGTCACCACACAAAAATGTTGTCATGGAGACTCAACTAGGGGGAGTGAAAATGTATTACTTTCAGGAGGGGGCACAAAAGACATTCGGTGTTTGCACTTCCGAGAGTGTTTTGATTTTTTAAATTTTTATATGTTTTATATTTTTTAAATGTAGAAAATATATCGTAGTTAAAACGTAGGTAATGTGGAACTTTGTCATTTGCATTTATCATGGAACAAATTAATAAGGATGGGGATGTAGCATGCATGGAAGAGATTAGAATTAAACGCAGAATTTTGATTGGAAAGCACGAACGGAAGAGAATATTTTGAAATTTTAGGCGCATATGTAAGGATAATATTAAAATGTACGTATCTTAAAGAAGGAGTATGCTGGGAAGTGGACTCGATTGATCTGGTTCACGATGCGATGTAATGAGGATTTGTGGCCACGGTAATGAATGTTTGGATTCCATAAAAGTCAATGAATATCTTAATTTAGAAACTATTAATTGCTCAAATAGTATCACTTACTTATCTAGTTATTGGTTACTTCGTTATGTTATAGCTCTCCAAATTCCACACATGTTCGTTATTTAATGACGTTTATTCAGCCAATATATATATATATATGCTGTATATATCCAGTGTTTCGTTTGAAAATAATGTATTTCAATTTAGGTACTTTAATCGGAAAGAAAATTTACCATGATTCATGGCAATAAAAGTAAATAACCAGCTCTACAGTACAAGTCTTCCTCAGAAAGCCGATAATATATTTGGTTGGCCAAGGAATTCTTTGCTTTTATGGGACGCTAAGCTTCATTGCCGTATTCACAAAAGTTTACCTTCGAACAATATCCTGATATAATACGATTAATGTATCTCCAATGTGATGCTGCCAAGTTTGGTAGATATTTAGTAAGGTTTCGGAGGAACTTTTTTTTTAAATTCGCTAGAGGGTGGTGGAGTCCAGCTGGGCCCACTCGGCACGGCGGCCACTGATTGGCCTATTGTAGCCTGACCCGGGTGATTATGATAATGGAGAATTTGGTGTAATGAAGATTGGCAGGGGAAACCAAAGTACTCGGAGAAAACCCACCCCAGCGCCACTTTGTTCACCAAAAATCCCACTTGACTAGACCCGGGATCGAAGCCGGGCCGCCGCGGTAGGAAGACACAGACTAACAGCTTGAGCTATGGCGCGGCCCTTCGGAGGAACTAATGTCTCCATTTTCCTAAAGGTTGTATACCATTCAATCCCCCTCTCTTAAGAATACCAACATGGCGACTGTGCGCCACTACAGATCACTGTGTTCGCGGTGCAAAGGCCAAGAAGGCCCACCCTTATACATAGGATTCTGAAGTACTGTACAGGAACATATCCTCCTAATGTTATGCAACTGTATTTCTGACGCTGAAGAGTCTCGATATTGACAACGTCGTTAGACAGTCAACTTAACAAAGAATCCTCTTCACGGTGTATAACAACACTGTAACCCAGAATTACTGTGTTTTTGGACCCTGTCCATCATCCGGTATTCTAGAAACTAGAAAAAAGTTTCGGAAACTGAATCTGCTTCGGTCCAGTCTCTGAAACGTTGTTTTTTCTATTCCATTCTATTTAGAATGTTGGTGGTAAGGCCAGAAGGAAAGAGACCGTTAGGGATACCAAGGCGTAGGTGGGTGGGCAATATTAAAATGGATCTTAGAGATATAAGATGGGATACTATGGACTGGATCTATCTGGCTCAGGATAGGGACCAGTGGAGGGCTCTTGTGAACACGGCAATGAACCTTCGGGTTCCATAAAATGCCCGGAAGTTCTTGACTAGCTGCAAAATTGGCGGCTTCTCAAGAAGAGCTCAGTTCCATTAAGTTAGTTAGTTTGCTAGTTAGTTACGGCAGGCATATTACATACAATGAGACATCTTCGGAACCGATTATATGTTATATAAGGTACAGACTTAATAGAAATTATACTTAAGTACAAATATGATTCGATATTTAATTAATTGTACAGTTACATCTTTCTGGACCGCTTCTATGGTCCAGTGGTCAGAGTTCCTGGCTACAGATCCAGAGGTTCCAGGTTTGATTCCTGGCGCTACCAGATTTTCTGAGGAGTAGTGGGTCTGGAACGGGATCCACTCAGCCTCATAAGGATAATTGAGAAGCTACTTGAATGGAAAAGTAGCGACTCCGGTCTAGAAAACCGAAATTAACGGCCATGAGGATTCGTTGTCCTGACCACGCGACACCCTCTATCCGCTAATGTTGGTATTAACTTCGCCGACAAGCGGCGGTTGCTCGGTCGGTATAGTTAGCTTACGGACTAAAGCCACGATTTTTTCTTGCATCTTTCTGAGTTCTTATAATGACTACAAACTATGGACAATAGTCATTACAGCAGAAAGCTTACTCAAAAATAGGCTGATTGTTTACGCTCCTTTCATTTATCTTCACTTCCCTTATTCAATGCTGACTACTGCACTTGTCTCCGTATCTGCATATTTTTGTGTCTACCAGAAGTTCCCAGCAGAAGACTGTGACACGAGCTATAACATCAACTAACTGTATAACGTTGTCTTCGATATGAGTACACACTTGTTAAAAAAAATGTAGGCTTATCGCTAACGATTCTCAAATATCTTTTATGATTTGTGTGGATGTGGCCAATACCTGTTCCAACTCTATGATAAAAGTCATGTGACCCAGACAATATAACAACATCTCAGAAACAGATATCCAATCCACTTACTACATCGCCCTGACGTCATCAGTGAAATGGATGGCTTCGGGGAAATAAAAAGAAATGAAGAGGAAAGACACGTTTTGAAGGGTTGCCATTGATGGGTGGTACGACCATGGCGCTGTGTTGAATAACACAACAATGACACTATCCCCCCTCCTCTCTCTGAATACCCAACTTCCAATAGGATATGCTAACCTATAGAAATCCCCGTGTAGCGGCTGTTGCAATGTGGTCCATTGTCCGCCATGTTGAATTGTAGAGAACGTGACCTCGCAGTCTGCTCTAGGTATAGTCTGGTTCGATATCGTACCCCGAATTGGCATGAGACATCTTTCGTCGGTACGAAAGAAAAATTGCAGGAAGAAGCAAGTGTCCTTCTTCAGGGTCTTACCAGAGCACTCTTGGGTTCGGCTGTTCAAGGAGAGCTTGTCACGCTTGTAGGACACGATGGTCCATTGCAGTCTTCAGTAGAACCCGCTACTGATGTCTTGTCGTGACCCAACTCACTCCAGCCCTGACGTAGGGCATGTTCCTAACATCTCCATAGTGCTCTTCCAATATTTTACCGTGCAGAGGCGGGTTAGGCTACCTCCACCGTAGCCCTGAGAGTCGTAGAAAGTGATGAAAAGTGAACCCGGTACCTGAAGATACAACTGAGTCTTCCTGTCACTGGAGAACATAAATACAGAGATATGGTTGTCCAGGTTGAGGGTTCGACGCAAGGCTTACAAACTTACTTTCTTAAAACAATATTACTGTGAAATTCAAAGAAGTGAAAACCGGACGGTTTACAAACCTGGCAGAATCTTTTAAGGAAGGTTATGGCTCTTTTGCCAATGAAGATGATGATGATGATGATGATGATGATGATGATGATGATGCTTCGAAGATTATTATCCTATAGGATGTCACGCTGTATAATTTGTTAGTTTGGTTTACTGTCTCCATTTTCAGGCAAAGAAGAAGTTCTTTCTTTTGTATTTCTTCTTTTTTTTTAACATTCTCCATTCTTATTTGTCTCTCCAGCCTCCTGTCCAATCGTTAATGAGGGCTCTTTATCCGAGGGGTAAAGCGGCTGGGACGTGACGATGACTCTTGACGTCCATCTACTCCAAAAGGTTAAGAAAGGGTGGAGCTATACCTCCACAAGGAAGTCAAGAGCCACAGTGACATGTAGTAACAATCATTTACTTTTCACCACAGGAAGTTTATCTCACTTCCTTAAGTTGACTTCAAAACCCCCAGAATTTCTCTTCTATCGCAATGAGAGACCGATTTTCATAACAAAAAATTTACGTATGTTTTAGAGCAGAATTGTGTGACAGAACTGTAGTGACACGTAGATCCATCGGAGATTGATCCATTTCGATACTTCAAGCCACTCTGCTTACTATTATCAGGCAATAGACGTGCATGAATATGGACTTAGTGTCTACTGCAAGTTCTCGCCAAGCTGACAATGGCTGACACTTTGTTGTTACATTTCAAAATTATTCTATAGGATCAGTTCTCGGCGCTTCTGCCGTTTTCACTTCCAAGTTATCTTCTTCTTGGCTACTTTCCTTATTTTGGAAAAATAAAAGAAGAATTATGAGATCAGTTTGTTGTTTGTATGTGTGTCTGTATATACATCCCTCCTATTAACCTTTAAATGGCTGAGCCAATCTTTATGAAACTTGTTATGTTTACCAAGGAACCTGAGCCCATCTGACGGCGCACTTTACAAATCATCCCCATCAGTAATACCAACATTGCGGCCTCTCAAATTGTACTGTTTTATTGACTTCATTACGCACACATACTAAATTTCTCTTTCTGCTTGTCATATCAGACAATCAAATTACATTGAAAGGAAAGCAGGAGAATAACCTTCCCAGAATTTTTGTTCTATTCTGAACTATTTAACAGATGAGGCCGGTTATAAAAAAATACGATTAAGATTTATATATTTTATGAATTATTGTACAAACGGTTAATCTACTTAGCGAACAATCCAATACTGAACCAGAAGAAAAAAAAAATACAGGAACACATACACAATGTTGGGAGGGGGAGAAAAATTGGGGAAACGGAATTAGGGAGGGGAAATGAAAATCACACATGAACGAAATGCATTTCTGAACTAACTAGAATCCATTTGCAAAAAGTCATCCAATCTGCACTTATTTTTTTTTGCCGCCCCCCTTCATCCACCCCTCTCCGAGCTGCTGCTACTGCAGCGCCTTTCTATTTCCTCATCGAAGCCATAGTTTATTCCATCACATTGCACCATTATCGCCATTATTACAATCACACCATACGAGACAATGGCGTCGGGTAGGGTGAGGTGGGGTGCGGTGGGGGGACAGAGGAAGCTTTCGTAATACTAACTTTCCTAACCCCTCGCTCTATATTGTCATGCTAATGTTTTGTTGCCTGGTTAACTCGTTCATTACCAATGCGGCGCTCATACTGCATGGTCGTTCGTGCTATTCACCTCCCTCCCATTGTGCCCCCCTTGTCCCCTCCCATTATAATGAATCGTCTGCATACTCAGAAACAGTCTCGATTGGTCCATCTGCATCCATACCAAATACCTCCCAACTGTCGTACCATGAATATTGAGTATGTTTGAAAGGAGAGTTCGTAGCGTCCTAGACCACACCTCTCGTCTGCCCCCTCCCCCCCCACCAATATATAATATGAGATCATAATGAAATGATGCTAAAATGGCTACCATTGTGAAACTCCTTTCCAATAAAAAGACTTGGAGTTATTCATCCGAGATATAAACTAACAATCTAATGTGTTCTCTTACATAAAATGGAATAATAATATTATATGAAAGAGCTATTCAAAATTACATGCATTTTATATTAGAACCTTTTATTAAGTAGTCTTGACTCCAGGCTGTTACACTTTTGAAATCAAGTGTCATATATGTCTGCATTGAGTGCCAAACAATGGAGGTGTGTTTTTTTTTTCGAAGCTTACGTGAGTGTCAGAATGGCCTCCGGGCTCACTCCCTGCTGATAGAAGCTTGCTAACAGTGTGTCTGTTAGCTGTATCACCTGAAGGGAGTCATTAGCAATGGGTTCTACAATAGCGGAAAATGTACCAAGTACTGATCCAGAATGAAACATTCAGATTTGCTTTACTGAAAAATAAGCTACGTAGAGCCTTCCAGGTTGTAATGTCTTGAATCACTGGAAGCTTACGACGTTTCAGAGGAATCTACTACATCCAAGCCCACTTTCTTACAGCAGAGGGAGTACATTAATTCAGAACGCCTACATTTCCTTTCAATAACGTATGGCGTTCATCTCATGAAGAACGAAACCTCGTTTAATTTTCTGCAAAAGTAGAAGTTGAAATATTATAAATTATAAATAATTATCCATTTAGGGACTTACCATAGCATAGCAGTAAATTGCTGATGGGCCTCTCTTGGTTTGGGGCCCGTCGAGACTCACGACAAAATGTGTGTTCTTTCCAGAACCATTTATATGTTTGAAAATCAAAGTCGAAGTCAAAATAAAGTCAGAATTACCTTACGACTGATGGTTTAACACTATTCACTTCGTCTTGGCGTCGAGCCCTTTGAGACCAAGGACCAGAGATTTTGTTTTCATCCGAACCCTTGCAGTAATAGTCTTTAAGTAACATCCTCCCTGAGACTCTGGCGAGAGGATGGGTTTGTCTCTTATAAATGGGCTTGACCTTTGTCAAGTGTACGCAACGCACTTATAACATGTTATTGGAAATTCTTCCTTTTGCATTATATACTAGTATTCTGTTAGTATTGGCTTTCCGACAGGTCTTGCCTGTCTTACGTATCTTATGCTACAACGGCAGCTTAGTCACTTTAACGGTCGTAAGGTTCACCACCGTCAAGGTTGAGCCTCTTATGTTTTCCATGAATGGCAATATTCCTTCTAAATAATATATAAAAATTCAGTTCGTACCTCACAGGACACAAACTATGTCTCCGCTACAGAGACCAATCGATTAATGTTGTTTATTCTGAGAATCATATGAAACACATAAGTAGGCCTACATTGTGGGCTGAATGCAGAGTTTTGGTTATGTTAATAGAAGTAGTACATATAGTAACCACAGTGCTTTAAATGGTTAATATAATCACAACCGGTAACACAGCTTCTTGTTATTTGTACTACTGCAGAATTTTATTATGCCAAAAAGGGCTGTACATATATAGAGCACTGATCGTTAAAGGATTAAGACATTCTTTATGTACGATTCGTGTGTCAGCTAATCTCTAACAGACCTCTATACTTTAACTTCTTCCTAATAAATTTGCAGTGTTAAAGATGCATATTCAGTATACAGTCCGCAGAAAAAACATAAAATCGATTAGGCCTCTCAGAATTCCTAATATATCTAGTTTCTTTTTCATGTTACATTCTAACAACACCAGTTCCCTTGCGGTTTTATTTTCTTCAGGCCAAGTTTCTAATTCCATAAAGACGCGATATGGGTCTTCTTTCTCACTTTGTAGGAGTAACAGGCCGATTGCTTCATCTATGTGCAAAGAATCGAGATACAGTGCAGAGATGTGAGCCCTCAACAAATCAAGAAAATTTCACAATACGTTTGCTTGTAGAAACTGACGACTACTACAGATCTGTTACCTTTATACTTCTATATTGTCTACGGGACTGATCCCTAACAAAGGGAAGGTAGGGGAGAAATAGATTTTGAGAATAGGCGTTCTCACATCAGTGAGTGTGCAAAATACTAGGATGTTACTTAGTGTAATTTGGTAGATTCAGTAAACCTCGCTAATCCGAAGTAACTGGGGGGGGACAGGATATCCGGATTAAGCGATAATCCGGATTCGTGAAGCAAAAGGAAGCCATAAAAGACAAAAACTTAGAACACAAACAAATGAAAGTTTTAATGATATAACTAACGCTGAAGAAAATAAATAAAAAATATCACTGTACACTCTATATTTAAAAACTATACAAAGCCAACGCATTTATTCATCGATAGAACACTCGGAAGTTGTTCTTTTTGAACGTAATAATGCAGGTTTGAAGAAAGTTTCAAGTTTTTTCTGAACGGACAAGTGACTCATCTGCCTTCCTAAATGTCACGTGTCTTTTAAAGTATTTACGAAGTATACAACTGTGAACAACACTTTTCTTTTTTTTTAATATTTTGATCCGGATTTTCCGACATTCGGATTAACTGTAACCAGATTAACGAGAGTTTACTATATTTATGTTTCGGTGGTACATACATTTTCCTTATTTCTTGTTTCTTATTAGTTTCTCGATTGGCCTACTCTTCGACTCTGAAAATGGAGGCACTCCATTCATCCGAAACGTCGGTAAACGTCTACCCGCATTCATGGCACCACACAGCAGAACACAGTCCCCTAGTCCAGATGTGTACAATTTGAGAGAGTCTGAAAATGGAGGCAGTCCATTCATCCGAAACGTCGGTAAACTTCTACCCCTATTCACGGCGCCACACAGCAGAACACAGACCCCTACTCCAGATGTGTACAATTTGAAAAAGGCGCGATCTTATTATTTCCGAGTTGATGTGTAGAGAGACGTGTGCATTGTTGAAAAGCATCTCAAATGACTAGCGTTACTTAAACGGATGTTATTCAAGGATAACGCTAAGCCTATTAGAAATCACAATGAACTCCAATCCTCATATTGGTAGCACATTGCTCTATGGAATATCTATACCGGGCCTCACGCACCTTACCAGATTGAGGTGAAAATGCGCTCTGTTCTCCAGACGCTCAGATGTTCCTAAAAGTGTGAGGAAACTCGGGGTATCGGGTTCCTTACTGCGGTTTTTCCTTGTTATTTGTGGTCATTTTAACCGCATTCTGAGGAGGAGCTCTCACGTCTCATCTGTTTATTGTAAAGATGCTATAGGATCGCTTTACCTGTAAAAGCTTGAGGTCGTGTAACAGAATAAGATAATATGTACACTCGTGTCCTCAAATAAAGCAAGGAAATTCCATATAAACCGAACAGAATAAGGGAATACGTACAGTCATGCCTTTAAAAAAGTAAGTAATTACCACAGAAATGTAACAGAATAAGAGGATATGTTCCGAAGTATCTTTACAAATATGTAGAAAGAAATTATGGCAGAAATTAAACAGAATAAGAGAAAGTGTACGGTCGTGTCATTAAAAATAATCATATTGTGATGAAAATGATAATTGCTAGACAACGGTTCAATAAACACATCCCCGAAGTCACGCCGTTAAGAGTAGGACTTCCTGTGCTGCGTAGCAGGTCGGTAGGCGCACGTTTCGTAGCAACGGAAAAAAACACAAGTAATAACAGAGTAATATATGAACTGTTTGAGATGGTGATCTATATTCGGTTCCCTTGGGAATCAGTTCAGTCCAGGAGAGTTCAGTCGCAAGTCTTCGTTCGTCATTCGTCTCAGTGGAAGAGAAGACACTGGTAGTCCAGTAAGGACTGGAGCAAGTCTTAAACAGAACTGATTGTAAGCTGCTATAATTGGTTGTAATTGTAACAGAAGTGCCAATAAATCCAATCATCCAATCCAGAACCCGCTATTATTAGTCACGAAACCCCTCACACGTGAAAATGTAATAAGAAATTGTCATAGGAATTGAACAACCATGTTATGTGGGTCCCTGTCACCACGGCATGGCGCGTCCTCAGGTTGCGGATGGAGGAGACGACCTCCAGTTTTGGAGGAAGCTGTGAATATATTGAATAAGCAGTCGCGGAGAGCCGACAAGGGGTGGCCCTCCAGCTTGGGGGGGTTGGGCGTGGGGCTAACAACTCCTCGCCGTAAAAAAATCATTATGTTACGAATATGATAACAAAACCTAGGACTTGGACTGATTACTTGGATAAACGATGAGACAAAGATAGGAAACAGATGTTTTGAAAATGTGGCACAGTTCAGATATTTGGGAACAACGGTAACAGATCGAAACCTGATTCAAGAGAAAATTAAGAGGCGATTGAACTCTGGTAATGCTTGCTACCATTCAGTCCAGAACCTCTTGTCTTCTCGTCTGTTGTCCAAAAACATAAAAATTAGAATGTACAAAACTATAATTTTGCCTGTGGTTCTGTATT
>NW_019729223.1:556181-670264 GCF_002891405.2 Cryptotermes secundus
AGATAGATAGATAGATAGATAGATAGATAGATAGATAGATAGATAGATAGATAGATAGATAGATAGATAGACAGTCTGTATAAATAAATATTTTATAATCAATCTAAATTAAATCAATTACTTAAGTCCAGAAAAATTTTAAATGTATATAATTTGCCTACTAACGGCATCGTAATATGCCCTCCGAAACAAAACACGACGAAGGCGATTGTTACGGGCTTGATTTCTTGTTTTCATTTCTTTTAACGTAAGGAGATGAACAAATTGGAAACCCGCGTTTGTGTCTGCAGAGTCGGGTCTCACCCGATTAGCCAGTGGACTGATCACACCCTGAAAATCAATTTGACATCGCTTTTTTATTTTTAAGTACACGGATTTCGGAAGCTAAAGGGCATTTCAAACAGAGTACGGTTTGCTTACTGGGTGTGGTCGTGTGGCTTGAGGGACAGTTTTGATGATCTGATGGTTTCCGTTTGCTGATTTTGTAACGTGCGAGTGGAAACGATGAGACTCGTAACGCAGTTTTGTAAGCACTGGAAGATGATAATTTGGATGAGTTACGGTAACAGCAATGCACATCGAAAGGTTCAGCCATATCTTGCAGCGCAAGAGATTTCCTTCGATTGAAAACTCCGTGGCTTTAACCCGCAAGTGAACTATACCGACAGGGCGACTACCGCTTGTCGACGAAGTTAGTGCCAACTTTAGCGGATAGAGGGTGACGCATGGTCAGCTCCACGAATCCCCACGGCCGTTAATTTCGGTTTTCTAGACCGCTTCCTTCAATTAGAAAATCCAAAAATTATTAATGGTGCTAATGAGCTGCACAGATCTAAGGTTATTTTGCGAATTTGATTAGAAGATTGTCAGTTTTAAATTGGCTATAGCATTGATGAGCCGGTCACGATAGCCGAGCGGTCTAACGCGTGCACTATTTTCGCTCGCTTGGAAGCCGGGATCATGGGTTCGAATCCCACTCAGGGCATGGATGTTTGGTGTATGTATGTTTTTCTGTGTTTGTGTACAACCTTGCGACGAGCTGATCATTCGCCAAGGAGTCCTACCAAATGCCTAAGATCTAGTAAACCGAAGTGAAACGGAGAGTTTCATGGAGGTAGGCCTAGGCCCCAGTACCGGGAGGGACTTTAAGTCGTGGGTCCCGTGTCGTAGCTTTACGGCACGTAAAAGAACCTCATATCTCCAAAGGAGATCACTGAGCCAAATTCAAGGACGTTTCCCGCCCAACAGCAGTCTCTAAGGCCTCTGATAGATGGAGGAAGCATTATAGATACCGCCAAGCCAGTTGAGAACTCGCTGGTTCGGTCGCAACTGATGGTACGCACCATTATCGGTAGGGTATAGAGACTGGTAGAATATCATAGAGGGAAGCTCAATGGACCAATATTGGTCTAAGTGCATGGGGAAACCCACCCTCTCCAATAACTAACTAACTAACTAAGCCTAGGCCCTAATTGGGGCTGTAGCGCCAAAGGAAAAAAAAAATAATGATGAACGGATCCCGACTTGAAATATCACAGAATTCAGAGGAGGGATGCTGGAAATGTTAAATATTTTCAAATAACTTAGCCTCATATGGCCTAGGACATAGACCCTAACTAACTAACTAACTAACTAACTACCGATCTCCACGGAGCTGAGTCCATCTTGAGAACCGACCAATCGCTTTGTTACTCAAGAAATTTCCAATATTTTATGGAACCCGAAGGTTCATTACCGTCTTCACAAGAGCCACTCGACTGGCCCCTATCCTGAGCCAGATGACTCCAGTCAATATCACCTCATCCTACAACTTGAAGCTGTTATTTTAATATTATCCTCAGATCTACGTTTTGGGCTTCCTAGAGGTTTATTTCCTTCTGGCTGTCCCATCAAAATCCTACATGAATTTCTCTTGTCCCCCCCCCCCATCCTTGCTCCCATAGACTCCGTCCATATTAATTCCAGATTCCTACAGCGATTTATATTTTACTGCTGCAAGCCTGTAAAGTCAACAGAGAACTCGTGCATTCTAAACATCAATAACCTCAAAGAGATTTTCACAATTCTTTCAGTTCTGTTACCACAAAACAAAACAGCGTTAGCGTTTCTTGAATGTAAGAATTTCGCGTTACCGCCTATTGGAATTACTGCTGATAGGGAAATTAATCTGCAATAAGAGATTAACTTTCAACTCAATTTCTTGCAACCGGATATAAAATCTTGGACTAGAATATTCGGAGCAACTGCGACGAAACAACAATCCGTTTAAGATATTTGCAGAAACATATGTTTGTGTCTATGCGAGAAAGAAGTTTGTATAAACCGTGTACGTTGAGGTTCGTAGCATACTTATACACGGATAAAAGCGATACAGAAAAACGTTTCCACCGCTTTCACTTATGCCTGCCAACATTCACGGGGTGCATTTCGCTGGCAGAAACCTCACACTGAAATCTCAAATTGCACAGAAAGATATAAAATAGACGTACATAAAAGCTTTATTGTTGGATTTATAACAATAGCATCGTACTAATTATTGTCGACAGTACATTCAGTATCGCATTGACAATCCTCTCCAAAGTGACGCTGTCAGGACATTGTACTCCATTCAGAAAACCACATTGGGAGTCTTATGTATACTGTGGCCGCTTTTATGCCAGCCCATTGACAGATATTGTCAGCTCTCTTAACTGATTGATACACAAAGCAAGGGAATATTCTGGGCACCTTTAAAAGGATGTTGTGGAAAAGGTGCGAAAGGGAGGTAGTCTTAGGGATTCTAGCAAGCTCTAATGTTGTTCGAATTGAACTCAACAGTCTTTCTTCAGTTTCGGGTTTATATTGTGTGAAAATCTAACTCTATTTCAGTAGACGAGACCTTAATTCTAGTGTGGAATGGTTTGTGTGTTTCAGACGCGCACTGCACGAGTAGACTGTCATGGATCTCTAAGGGAAAGTTGCCTCTTGCCATAATTATTGCACGAGTCATATGGAGTCCGGCATTAAAACTGGATTTCCTGCTCCTACAAGATTCTAAATGGCGATGAATACTCAATCTGGCTCAGATTTCCATAAAAAGCAGACATGGCATACGGCCATCCTCTTTCTGTACCTTGATGGATTAGGTTGTCTGATCTGTTCCCATTCAAATTTAATTATGAAACTGTGAATCTTATAGACACTCGGTAGGACTCCTTGGACGGAGATCAACCCTGTCGCAAGGCCGCTACTACACAATACAAGAAAAACATAGAATAAATGCGAACAGACATCCATTCCTTGAATGGGATTCGAACACACGATCCCTCTTCTTGACAAAACGAAGACATTTCGTATGTTATTGTAACGTAAATTTGTCCTTATCCGTTTTGTTTAATATTGTAGCGTGTAGAGCCATTATTATGCAATGATCTGGAGGTAAGCAAATATACCAGAGCCGTTACTAGGTAACAATCGCAGACAAACACGTTTCCATAGCAACGAATGAACGGGTAACAATAGAGGTACTGTTGGAAACGGGGTTTCTGAGAGGTCCGTGCGGAGATGTTATAAGAAAGACAATTGAAGCAAGAATAGTTCACTTTGACTAGATTGATTGCAACCCGTGTGGAGGCGGGGTCGAATACTTCCACCGTGACCCTGCGGGCCGTAGGCGGCGACGAAAAAGGAAGTCTCACATCTGAGACAGTAAAATATGGTCGCGAGTCACAAGGGACTCGGACCCAAGAAAGACTGCGCTGGCAAAGATCAGCAGCATATACAAAAGACAGACACGTCCTCTCGTCAGAGAGGACGCCCCACAAAAACAACACCGCAACTGTCAAACAGTAATAAATATCTGGTCATGAGGCTCGATATCAAGACTGAGGGACTGACTGACCGTCAGTTACAATATGACTTTGACTTTGGAGAATAGTTCAGTTGGAAGGAAGCCGTATTTTCGAAAGAAATTCAAACCTATTTTACTGAATCTGTTTACAGTGTTTGTGGTAATGCTGCCGAGGAAAACTCCACAGGTCAGATGAAGCTCATGTCCCTGTAGTTGTAATGCAGACAGCTGTTACGCCAACATGTATGTTCATTAGCATCCATCCTCGGTCCGTGATTTATTTCCCAGAAAACCATTCTTTAATTATCAATGGCCGCCATTTCCCGCTCCACCGCTTGATAAAAAAATGATTAAATGAACGTTCGTGTAATAACAGTTCATTAAAACGTATGGTTGAGTAAAGCTGACCATACTCTTTTTTAATTCAACATCCCAATAACATCATCATAAATATTCCTAATTGATGATGTTTGTATGTAGCGTTAAAACAATTGAGAAGGTATTCATGAACGGATTTGCTACTTAAAAATTAGCAATTTAAAAATATAAAATAATTTAATTTGAAGTAGAACTTGCATAACACAGGCGCTAACACATGCAACCGCTATCTAACAACAAGAAGGCGTTGTAAACTATACAGAACACAACACAAAATACAGGATAATTTTACTACCGTCACTCACGACATCAAAAAAAAATATAATATACAGCAATTACATGAGAAAACCGTCATGTAGTACGTGCACATAATAGTTAAAAGACAACACAAACTCCCAGAAAACCCCTGTACTCCACGACGGCCACGTTTTTTTAAATTGAATTTTAACTTTTAAATTTGAACATTTAACTAAGTTATAACGTCTTTACATTTTGAAACTAATATTCGAATGTAATAAAACACAAGAGTCGCAATGAAATTTATATTTATGACCACTAATATGTATCCACTCCAGTCACTGTAGCCAAGCGGTCTAAGATAGGCCGCACACCGGCATGCGTCAAGACATGTAACAGTCAAGACACGATGTCTGCGACATGACGCAAAGAAAGGAGCACAGTTGAAACGAATGAGATTATGAAAACCGCCGCACACCCGTCTGAGTCATGATGCTAACGTCAGCTTCATGCTGACGAATCACGAATGAAGCAAGACTGCGTATTTTGTCTCATGTCTTGATGCTTGTCTTGACGTAGTTGGTGTGCGGCCGCCCTAAGGCATGCACTGTCTTCGCTCGCTCGGAAGCCGGGATTTCATAAATCTTTACTTTACGAATATAGTAAATCATGCTGTTGAAACATAAACATTCGTGTCTTCTCAGACATTTCATAAGTCACTTTTAACCCGCAAGGCATGTCTAAATAAGCTCCAGCTGCTTCCTATCCAGTGATTATTCACCTTTATGAGTCTTGAAATAGGAACGTGTAAAGCTGAGAAGAAGAAGAAGAAGAAGAAGAAGAAGAACTGTGGTTTGTTTGAGAGTGACACCTGTCTGCTCTGCAGATAAAGCTATTCGCAGATGCGCCGTAAATTTAATGGTTATCAAGTACGTGGCAGAAAAATCACAGGAACTTGAATAACGATTTCGATGTCGAAAACTCACGAGACATCATATTAGTGATTTTCTCGTATTATTATTATTATGGCCGAAGAATGAACACGTCAGATGTATCAAGAAGCAGTAGCATTATAACTCGCTTCCTGTATAATAGTTGTGCTTACCCTTCAATCCTGAAGATAGAGGGAATTGCTACGATCCACAGAATTGTCAGTAAACCTCTACTTGACTAAACAGCGTTAAGTCCCAGAAGATCGAATCGAAATGATTCGACACAATTTAGTGCTACTCTAGCATACAAAGTTTCATAAATACTGACGTAGTAGTTGCGTTCTGTTATTTTCGGACAGACGGATTAGAGGTTTCTCAACTTCCTTTGCGACTCAAAGTATAAGTGTTCGTATAGAAACTTTCGACCAAATTTGTGTACACAGTTCTCGCTTCCATTGAGCTTGACGACTTTATCGCCTAATTCTCCTGTTTTATAGCTGTAGTAGAATCAGCGTAAGCAAAAACTACCTACAAATTTACAATTTACCGATATATGTATAAGTTACGTTTAAAAATTCCGTAATACGACGAGTTGCATAAGGGAGATGGCGAAATTCTGTCAAATAAGCAACATGATAATGGGTGTAAGAACAGATATAACGTAAAGTTATACTGCAGAATCCTCTAAATTTGCACTAGCGCATCTCACCGTCCATGTGCAGCATCGTCGATGTATTGAAATTAATACTACAAGATTATTCGTCTTTTCCTGCTATTCGAACGCTATGCATTTCGGCCCAAGTGGCCATCGTCAGGTGTACAAGCTCCAGAGGAAACTTCTCCGTTACTACACTTTGATTTCTAAAGGTGTAAAATACTAAGAAAATAATTTAAAATAATTTTTAAATATCATGCCGTGATTATTTTTTGTGTGTCCGTGTTGTGAGTCTCTTTTATATTTTGTTGGTTTGTTGATCTTTCTTTATTGTTGCGTGTAGCTGCTCTGGTGCTGTGTGCAGCTGATATGGTGCTGTGTGTAGCTGATCTGGTGCTGTGTGTAGTTGATGTTGTTCTATGTGCAGCTGATCTTGTGCTGTGTGCAGCTGATACGATGATGTGTGTAGCCGCGCTGGTGCTGTGTGCAGCTGATATGGTGCTGTGTGTAGCTGATCTGGTGCTTTGTAGCTACTCTGGTGCTGTGTGCAGCTGATATGGTGTTGTGTGTAGCTGATCTGGTGATGTGTGCAGCTGATACGGTGATGTGTATAGCTAATCTGGTGCTTTGTAGCTAGGCTGGTGCTGTGAGCAGCTGATATGGTGTTGCGTGCAGCTATTCTGGTGCTGTGTGAAGCTGATACGGTGCTGTGTGTGGATGTTCTGAATAATTTTGAAGTCTCTTGTAAGTATTTTACACCTTTAAAATGCAACGTGTAACAGCGTGACAAGGGATTAGCAGTTTCCTCTGCAACTTGTAACCTGATGGTGGCCAGTTTGACGGAAACATGTAGGAAAAAACGACTGCTTTTGAAATGTGAACCTTTTAATAAATCTACGAAATTTCTCAGGTTCAGTGAGAAGTGCGAGTGCAAATTTACAGTAAAGGTTAAACAAATTCGTATTTTGCCGGCATGGGTGTGGCGTTCTACTTGTTTACTTAAAGTCTACGATAATGCTCTGTGCAAGATGTGTTAATGATTGAAAATGGCGAAGTGGGATAGTCTAACCTCACTTCAGCCATTACTGCTACATTAGAATAATTGGACAGAGAGAGAGAGGGAGAGGACAGACATTTTCTGTTCAGATAATAAAGGATTCAAAATGAGTGCCTACCTAAACAAAGTAATTTTTAATTTTTTACCTTCTAGAATTCCCTATTTATATGGAATCCTTGCCATAGTGAAAGAGATACTTGACTTTTAAATAAAAATTTCTTTCATATCACGACCAGAAATGTTTCTTTATATATATATATATATATATATATAAGTATAGAAAAGAAGAATTTCTGTTGATATGAAAGAAATTTTAATTAAAGGTAAAATATCTATTTCACTTTTCAGAATACCATGGGCATTAGTCCTGCTCTACTGGCAAGAATTACCCCTCCCCCCAAAAAATGGTTCTCGAATCCAAAGTAAAGCTATTTGTACTTCTCGTATCAATAAACTTTGATATATATCAACATCCCCAAACTCCTTTATTCTGAGGCTCCCTTGATACGAACACAAAAGTATCGGACACCCTACCTATTCCAATTATTCAGTATATTAGTTAGTAATTTGTAGAACAATTGCTAATGAACATTAATGATATGAAATACTTTACCCTTTAAATTGCTTGTTTGTAACTTAATGTGATTTTTCAGAATTAAAAATAACGTAACATCTTTGTTGTTTTTCTATTTCTAGGCGGACTCCACGAACAGATTTGCAGGCCCTACCAGGAGCAGGACTCACACTTTTGAAAGACTGATGCAAACCTAAGAAAGCAATGTTATCATTCACACACACACACACACACATATATATATATATAGTTCTATTGCAGTACCAATAATCACTTTACGAACTGAGCTTCCAAGGTCGGGAATTGTGTGTTGACCGAATGAAATTCAATTCAATGCGTTTCTATTTACAAGCTAACTTATCAGTCCAAAGGCAACTTTCAAAGTGAGCACAAGTAAAGATAAGAAACATAACATAAACAGAATACAAAACAAAGCAATCTGTATCATGTGAATAATTCAATTCTGTATTACTTTGGTGCCGAGTCAACAGCTACAAGGCCAATTACAGACTCAGCACAATGTACGAGTAGATACAAGAAATTACATTATGAACAAACACAACACAAAGTCAGAGACTAAATAAAGGTAAGCATTGGAAAAAAAACATTAATGCATATAAGGAAACAAACAAACAAAGTAAGAATAATAATATCATTATCATAAATCTAAGGTGCTATTGACAACTGAGAAATGAAAAGTATAGATATTCAGAGAGAATAATAATAATAATAATAATAATAATAATAATAATAATAATAATAATAATGACAATTCAGTTTAATTATTTTTCATGCTCTTGCAAATAATAATAGTAACAATTATGCCATATTTAAAAAACGATTGAGGAGAACTTTCCTGGCTCCGAATACGTCAACATCCCTGCAAATAGCATTAGCAGCTGCTGCTAATAAGAATAATGCCATGAACACCAATGAAAGGTATTAAGAAGTGAGAGAATTAAAATTCAGTGAGACATCACTAATTCGGAATTTAATAATTCGTAATTTGCGATAATTCGGACAACTTGTATTTTACTTTTTTTCATTATGACATTGATGATCACATTGCTCCTGCTTAAAATACGTATATATAAGACTGACCTCAAAACTTACATTTTTATATTTTATGACAAGCAAATTTATTTTGTAATATGAAATCTAAGTTTCAAAATAAAGTTGTATTGCCTAAAAGGACATGTGAGGTCAATTTTATATCCTCCACGAACACATTTTCAGTAACACCCTTATAATTTGGACTGCCACTACTTTGGACAAGGCTTCACTCCCATTTAGTCCGAATTACTGAGGTCTTACTGTAGTGAATACAATTAGTATTTTAATGTTTTGAAGAACGATGGCTAATATAAAGAGCATGCCACTTATATATCTCTTACAGTGACCATAAGACCGTGGTCTGCTGAACCGAGAGATGAATATTAATTCCAAGTTTTTGAAAGCAAAGCGATATATCATATGTGGCTCTGAGAGAGGCAGAGAATGAAAGACGTCACACAACGGTCAGCTGCTTGATGTCTGCAAGTACCACAGTGTTGTTAGCACATAGAAGTAAAAAAAGGTAAAATTGTCCATGTGCTTAACTAATTAAGCACTACGCCATGAAGACGTATGGGGGAGTGAAAGTATAGGTCCAGATTTTCTTGACTGTGCACCAGCTGAAGGTGAATGATCAGCTTCACGCCCCTGCTGCTTCACCACCAGGGAAAGAGCCAGCGGTACCCATTGAATAAGAGGTTGGGTAGGCCCCAGAAGAGGTCTGGATGATTTGGAGAAGAGAAAATTCTTGACCCCACCGGGACTCGTATTCAAACCCCTCCGTCGCCAAGCTCGTAACCAGTCGCTATGCTGACTAAGCTACCCAACATAGAGAGAAGTAATGCTTGCAAAATTTTTAAAAGAAAATATTTTGAAAAACTAGAACAAAGATGGAAGAATAACATTAAGATGAGTCTTAGGGTGAATAATGTGAAGATAGGAGGTGGATGTGGCATGCACTGTCTTCGCTCGCTCGGAAGCCGGGATCGTGGGTTCGAATCCCACTCAGGGCATGAATGTTTGTGTGCGTTTTTCTGTGTTTGTGTACAGGTAGAGGCCTTGCGACGAGCTGATCACCCGACCAAGGAGTCCCACCATATGTCTAAGATCTAGTAAACCGAAGTGAAACGGAGAGTTTCATGGAGGTAAGCCTAGGCCCGAACGAGGGCTGTAGCGTCAATGAAAATAAAATAAAAAGGAGGTGGATGCAACTGGTTCCGGATCGCATCAGTCTGGTTACAATACCCGAGAATTGGGTTACATAATCTAGCGGTGAGGACCACAGGATAGCTTTCAGTACAAGCCGCTAACACAGGGAAGAGTAACTTATGGCCCGGGAGTCGCTTGCAGGCCACGAAATTGGGACTATAATAGAAAGCATGATCATGATCATCATCACAAATTGGGCATTTCGATCCGTTCCGTTCCTCCGTAAGGGAGTCTGACCCTTGCAGCTAAACTTCGGGAGCCCAGTGGATCTTGTCCTTTTGGGTGTATAGTCCAGTGACTTTTGGAATGTGCTGGAATTCCAATCTTTGAAAGCGATTAATTGAGTAATAGACGCCATTCCACATATTTAAGCTAGTAAACGTCTAGTGTTTTGTTGTGTACAAATGTAAAAATCAGAATATACAAAACTATAATTTTGCCTCTGTTTTTTCTGGTGTGAAAATTGGTCTCTGACATTAAGGGAGGAACATAGACTGAGAGTGTTTGAGAACAGGGTGTTGAGGAGAATATTTGGACCGAAGAAAGATGAAGTGATAGGAGGTTGGAGAAAACTGCATAATGAGGAGGTTCATAACTTGTACTCTTCTCCATATAATTAGAATGATCAAATCAAGGAGAATGAGATTGCAGTGCATGTAGCACGAATGGGGGAGAAGAAGAACGCATATAGGATTTTGGTCGGAAAGCCAGAAGGAAAGAGACCACTAGGAACATCAAGAGGTAGGTGGTGGATAATATTAAAATGGATCTTAGATAGATAGGATGGGGTCGTATGGACTGGATCAATCTGACTCAGTGGCGGGCTCTTGTGAAAACGTTAAGGAACCTTCGAATTTTATAAAAAAATTGGGAACTTCTTGAGTAGCTGCACAAGTGGCGTCTTCTCAAGAATGACTCAGATCCATGGAGTGTTTATAGGTAAAAGGGTAGAGAAATGACAATTCAGAGGAATAATGTCTGTAAGATATCGAGTACACATCTCATATAGGTTACTAATTATTCTGATGTTTTACTCAGTTTCTCCTGGATATACAACTGTATAAAATTAAAGATAAAGATTCTGTACTCCGCTCCATGCTGTGTATTATTTTGGGCTGACGTACAATTGTTATATTGCCTATTTCTCATGGTTTCTAAATTTTATAAAATTTTAGGTCAAGTCCGTCCCCTTCCAGACACCTACTCAGAAGTGTTGTTCCTTTTTCCCGTTTAATTGTAAGCTAAACGAAGTAGATTTTATAAAGAAACTACGGACAACACAACTGACCGATTTCAGCATGACATTTTTACACTACGCCCTGGCACAGCCACTGTCCCAGTCCTCCTCTCCCCCCCCCCGCCGTATGGCGTCCGTTTGCTTGTGGCAGTCACTGCATTAACTGAAGTTGCGAGAAAATGCTGAGGGGTTGGAACCTGAACCAGATTGCTGCTCTAACAATCGCCACTCTCCTGTGGAAGCCGTGCTCTTGCGAAGAGCTCAAGAGTTCGCAAGTGCTGCAAGAAAGTCAAGAGGATGTTGCACCAAGCAAACGTAATTGCCAGCACTCAGTACCGTTCCTCTGTAACAGCAACAAAAGTGGTTACGCCTTCTGTTGTCGTTTGCGTACACTGAATTCACCAACCTGAATAGTTTAACTGTAAATAAATTTAACAAATTCAGGAGAGACCGTATTTATTTCAGCGCGTTTAACGCTAAGACGGTAAACGTAAACGGTAAAGTGGTCCCTGGCCGGTCACGGTAGCCGAGCGGTCTAAGGCATGCACTGTCTTCGCTCGCTCGGAAGCCGGGATCGTGGGTTCGAATCCCACTCAGGGCATGGATGTTTGTGTGCGTTTTTCTGTGTTTGTGTACAGGTAGAGGCCTTGCGACGAGCTGATAACCCGCCCAAGGAGTCCTACCGTATGTGTAAGATCTAGAAAAACCGAAGTGAAAGGAGAAGTTCATGGAGGTGGGCCTAGGCCCATTGGGGCTCTAGTGCCAAGGAAAAAAAAAACGTTGTCCCTGTGCTTAATTATTTGCGCAATTAAGTACCACGCCACTAAGACGTATGGGGCAGTGAATATACTCGTATAGCTCCACCATTCTTGACCTCGGCACTAGATGTAGATGAGTCCTCAGCGCCACGCTCCGGCTGCTTTACAGCCGGTAACCATTGGTTAGTAGGCTGGATGAGCCCCGGAGTTGGTATCGATGTTATAAAGGAGACAGAAATGTCTTGCTCTTGCCGGGAATCGAACTATGACCGTCCAGCCTGTAGCCCGTTTAACGTTAAGTCATATGAACAGAAATAAATGTCTTTTGAATTATTCGTTTTTGTAACAGATCGTTAAGTGCCCAAGAAGTTAAATCAATGTCTAAAGCCGTTGTGATGCAGAGAACATAAAACATTTTAGACCTGTATTGCACTCAGCGTGTGTCGTGTTCTATTCTACGAGATTAATCGGAGACAATAATTTTCTGTACTTCTAATAAAATTGCTAAGTATATTTCAGAGCCTGCGTAAAATTTCGTAACATAATGTTTTTTTTCTTCGTGAGACGTTTTATCCCCACGACCAAACCCAAAGATGGACAACCACTCCTTGTTGGCTGTCCGCGACTGCTTATTCAATATATTCGCAGCTACCCTCCATACCTGGAGGGCGTCTCCTCCATCCGCAACCTGAGGACGCATCATGCTGTGGTGACAAAGAAACTTCCCATATCATTACTTAACTCCGTGGCCTGTAGTCCGCAAGCGAACTATACCGACCGAGCGACCGCCGCTTGTCGACGAAGATAGTGCCAACTTTTGCGGATAGAGGGTGTCGCATGGTCAGCGCAACGGATCCCCAAGGCCGTTAATTTTGGTTTTCTATACATTGCTTACTTATTACAAACATTTAATTAAAGTGAGATTATAGTTGGGCCCCCCTAAGCCAGAGGTCTTGTCCAATAGATTCTATTTCTCCCCCTCCCCCACAATTCATATGGGCAAGGGTAAAATTATCATGTTGAAGCATCGTCTTCGCTTGGGGACCAGAGGTGAATATTCAGTTCACGGATCAAGATCCCCGGTACCGCTAGATACAATGTTTACTGAACCATGAGACTTCTTTACACAAAGGTAAGGAGAGGGTCTCTTTGCACCTGCGGGAAATTATCAATGTAAAATGCTCTGTAACGAGACTTTATTTAATGCGTGGAAATGTTTTGAAAGCTAATAAAAAATTGATCCAAAATAAGACTGTAAAAACAAAATTATGAAAGCAAAATGTATTGAAGTTTTTCAAAGACATGTTCCATGTATGTAAGCGCATCACGATTTATTCAAACTAATTCCACAGGGAAGATCCCATTTTGAGATCATGATCGTCGCTTAGCTGCTCAAGAAATTCATCGCCTTTCATGGGGCCCAAAGGTTCATTGCAGCATTCACAAGAGGCCGCTGATTAATTGGAATAGAAATAGACATTCACGTAGCTACAAATGACAGTATACGTGGGTCAGTATAATGACTAGAGCGCAGGCTGGGAGGGGTGGGAACAGGGATTCGATTCATTTTACGACAAAGGTACGTGTATTTCCTTTCTTTAAGGGCCCGTAAAACTTCTGAGCCCCATTTATCCTCTGTCTAATGAGTAGTGGGAAAAAATGTTCGCGGTGTTAAAGCGAAGGGAGCATGAAACTGAAAATTCATCCTCATCCAATACTGTCAAAAATAAGTGGAACCATACCTCAACTTCCCCATACGTCTTTAGGGCGTGGTGTTTGGCTAGATATAGAGACAGCTCTGCCTTCATATTATATACACAGTGCTTAAGTAATCCCTGATGGTCTCTCTTCCTCTGTTAGCCATCTTTATGCTTACGGCATTTATATTTTATTGTTTGTTTTTTTTTTTTTTGCTGGTTACTAATTTTTTGGGGCGGCTTTTATTTTGTATAAGTTGTGTCCTCTCGATTAGGATACCCACATTATGGGTTCATTTATGATCACGATACTTAAGAATTTAATAATCATTACATATCCATCAAAATTTGCATCACCATACAAGAAATATCCACTTAATATAAGCATATAATCTTCTATGCCATCAACATTTAGAACCCCAGTCATTTGTCATTTAATGAGTCGAATAAAAAAATACAGCTAAATTAAATTGTAACTTCGGGAATAAAATAGTCTTATAATATACTTGCAGTCACTGCTGAATACATAAGTCTTGTAAGAGCACGTGCCGATCACAGTGGCCGTGCTGTCTAAGGCATGAAAAGTGCTCGCATGCTCGAAAGCTGGGATCGTGGATTCGAATACCCACTAAAGGCATGGATGTTTGTCTGTATTTGTGTTGTCCTGTTTAGGTAGTGGCCTTGAGATGGGCTTATCCCCCGTAACAGGATTTGATAGATAGATAGATAGATAGATAGATAGATATCAACACGTTGCTATAAACACGTACAAGAGACTCCTCCAATTAATGATTGTTATTACTTTTTAATTAATTAATCTCTTCGTATTTCAGGAAGGAGTTATTTTCTTCTTCTTCTTCTTCTGCCTTGATGGATTAGGCTCTCTGGCCTGTGATCATTCAGAATGAATTAATTATGAAATTATGAATTTTATAATAGGTGACAGCACACTTCCGACTAATCAGCCCCGTCGCAAGGCCGCTACCTACACAGAACAACACGAACGCAGACTAAACGCAGACAGACATCAATGCTTTGAATGGGTTTCGAACCCAAGATCGCAGCATTTGATCGGGCGAAAACATTTCATGCCTCAGACCACGCCGCCACTGTGGCATTTTCTATTTAACAAAATTAACAGAGAGTGTCTCTTTTGATGAGAATAACTACAGGATACCTGAGTCTGCAGACACAAACTGGTGACTGTTCTGTGTCGGGTTTAATAATTAACTGCGTTCAATTCCAATCATGCGCTCAATTCCTGTCCCCGACTACATTCAAACTATTTCTAAGATTGCTTCCTCTTGAATGACTTAGATTTCAACCAGTTTCTGTAATACTCAATTTAAGCTCACTTTTCCTAATTTGCAGCAGAAGACTTCTGAGAGTACCTTCCTTCATTAGCAGAGCGAATCTCTACCCCGTCCTGAAACTTCTGCACGATCAACTGAACGTAAAGAACGCCGACGCAGTCGAAAACTGTCGGCAATTCTATGTCATCAGGGGTCCCCGCTTACACTTTTCCTCCAAGTGGACGATTCTCGACACTGCGAGCCACAACTCTGTCATGCTGTTGCTTTAAGGTCTCAATACATGGCAAAATACAGAAGTCTTGACGATAAACTTTAGAATTACTGGGTTCTGAACTTTTTTCCATCGGCCCATATTATAAAGGGCCCTAAAGAACAAAATGTTCCAGAAACTGGACCTGTTTCCATTCTCAGGTGCGCGGAAGATCCATGTTTTGTTGGGTTCGTCAGAAGAACCTAACCTCAATCGTAAAATTCATCATTCATTAAGCGTCCAGCCTAGTCACTATACTGACTGAGCTATTCCGATATTCAGTAGTGAGTCTGTGACATAATAGTTACAATAAATATTTATGTCTGGAAATATCAGTGCCGCTCACGGCAGCCGAGAGGTCTAAGGCACGTACTGTCTTCGCTTGCTCGGAAGTCGGAATCGTGAGTTCGAATCCCACACAAGACATGGTTGTTTGGTATATGTATGTGTTAATTCTGTGTTTGTGTTATCCTGTGTTTAGGTAGAGGCCTTGCGACGAGCTCATCACTCGTCCAAGGAGTCCTACCATCTGTAAAATTATAAAAATAACCTCGAAACCGTAAGGTATAAGAGGAACGGGTTAAGTAAAGTAAGTAAATATAAGAATTTCTACGAAGTTTGTTTTCTGAAAATGACATTAAAGTTGTCTAATGAATTTTAACTGAATTTCACTATAAATAATACTGTGATTTTCTGAACTATAACAACTCATAGAGTCAGTCAGTGAGCAGAGGAATATCCTACACGAAATAAGAAAACGGAAGGCTAATTGGATTGGTCATGTTTTACGCAGAAACTGCCTTCTAAAAGAAGTTATCCAAGGAAAGATAGAGGGGCGGATAGAAGTGACAAGAAGACGAGGAAGAAGACGTAAGAAGATGCTGGATGACCTTGGGGACAGAAGAGGATACTGTCATTTGAAGGAGAAAGCTCTAGATCGCATTAAATGGAGGAATTGTTTTGGAAGAGACTGTGGACCTGTCGTCTTGACAGATTACTGATGATGACTGATGATGATGAACAACTCATAATCCGGTAGATGAGTGTAAACATTCCGCAGGGACATACTGCTTCCATCTTCACGGTAAACAATCGTTACCTTGCACGAGATTGGAATCCGTCACCTGCCGAATACAATTAGAAGCCGAAATAGAAGAGCCGGGATAGCGACAGGCTTCAGGACGGTCGGTTTTCGATTCGCGGTAGGGACAAGAAATTTGCCTGTACTCAACAGCATTCAGACCCAACCTCCTATCCTGCAGATACCGGAAAATCTATTCCAGCAGGTAAAGCGGCTGGGGCGTAAAAGCTGACCACTCACCTCCATTTAGTGTCGAGATCAAGAGTGGCAGAGCTATACCTCCGCTTCTCACCACGTCTTCATGGCGGGGTGCTTAATTAATTAATCAATCAAGAAACATTTCATTCATTCATCAATGGCTCTACAGCCCTTTGTTGGGTGCTGGCCCCTTCTTCAGTTTTGTAATCCTTTTTAAACATTCGGTAGGACTCCTCGGACGAGTGATCAGCCCGTCGCAAGGCCGCTACCTAAACACAGGACAACACAGACACAGAATAAATGCACACAAACATCCGTACCTTGAGTGGAACTCGAGCCCACGATCCCAGCGTTCGAGCGAATGAAGACAGTTCATGCCTTAGACTGTGCGGCCACCGCGATGGGTAATCACAGAGACAAATTTACCTTAAACTTTTCTGAATACAATTAAGAAGCCCTACCGACTGTGCCAGCTGGGTCAGAACCAAGAAGATGGGAGGTTAATATTGAAATAAATCTTGAAGAAACTGTGTACCAGTATGTCAATGTGCTCTGACTTCGTATGAATAAGGACAACGTCCAGTGTCGTGTTCGTGTGAACTTCCCAGCATTTTATTGAAACTGAAGGTTAATTGCCATGTTCACAAAAGCCCTCCATTTGTCCCCATCCTGAGCCAGATTAATCCAATCCATACAATCCCATCCTATTTCTCTAAGATCAATTTAATTCTGTCCGCCCACCTACGTCTTGATCTTCTTAGTGGTCGCTTTCCTTCTGGCTTTCCACCAATATTCTATATGCATTCCTCTTCTCCCCCATTCGTACTACATGCCCTGCCCATCTCATCCTCCTTGACGTGATCATTCTAATTATATTTGGAGAAGAGTACAAGTTGTTCGTATGAACAAAGAAATAAACATTCTGGCTCCATAACAGTTGGAGAACTTCTTGAAAAATCTGAACAACTAGAAGCTTCTCAAGACGGATTTTCGTTCCTGAAATTAGCAAATGTCATTCTATACATCTTAAGTAAGACAGCGTAACGTAAACATTGCAGCCACTTGATTGGTGAGAAGAGATTTCAGACATGGGATGGGTTGCAGGATCGATTAGTAAAATTCTGAGGGTGCCAGAAACTCTACAGAAGCGGCTGTTGCTGCCATATTAATTGGTGCACGCAGGGTTGAGAGGGATGGAGGTAGAGGGGCATGAAGCCCTAGAGACCAACATTTAATCTACTGTTTCAATCTTGACATTTCCTACATTCATTCAGCCTCTTTCACACATGCATTCAATGTGGAATAACATCTACACTTCTCACCGTCCCTCCTTCCGCACACACACTGTAGCGGTCTGCCTATCGTATCAAGTATTTCAGATCAATATGTACTATTGCAGCGTTAGCTCTACCGTCTGTAGCCCTAGAGCCTTTGAGTTTCTTTCTATAGAACAATGTAGATAAGCGCATGATATTCTCCGGCGACAACTATGCATTTGTAGACTAAAGGATGTTGAACAATTGAGATCATGCTTTGGCAAATGGTAGCATTAATGACCGCAAATGTATTCATCTTCACAATGAGATATGTTTATAGCTCACTCACTCACTCACGGAGCTGAGCCCTTCTTGAAATGCCGCCAATTATGCAGCCAAACAGGGACTTCCCAGCATTTTTTGGAACCTTAAGGTTCATTACCGTGTTCACAAGAGCCCTCCACTCGTCTCTATCCTCAGCCACATCAATCCAGTCCATATCATCACATCCTGTCTCTCTAAGATCAATTTTAATATTGTCCACCCACCTACGTCTTGGTCTTCCTAGTGTTCTTTTTCCTTCCGGCTTTCCCCCAATTATCCTACATGCATTCCTCTTCTACCTCATTCGTGCTACAAGCCCTGTCCATCTCATCCTCCTTGACATGATCATTCTAATTATACTTGGAGAAGAGTACAAGTTATGAAGCTCTTCATTATGCAGTTTTCTCCAGTCTCCTGTCACTTCATCTCTCTTTGGTGCAGATAAGCTTACAGATACATTTTGAAATGACCAAAAGTAGAATAATGTATGTTCATATTTGGATATATAAAACTAGACCTCGTATGTGCATTAATGACACAAGCATACCTAATAATGTTAGTACGTGATACAGTAAATTTTGTAGAGCGAAATTAAGAGTCGGTGACTTGAAGCAAGAAGACTTTTCTGCCTGAGTCCGTGTTTCCAAAAAGAATATATCAGAGAAGTTATCCTCTGTGACTGACATCACAAAATGGAATTGTGTGGATACAAGGATGTAAAACTCAACGGTGATTTTATCATGGAATTTAGAAGGAAAATGGTACTAACTTCTGTATACATCCTCCTTTACCCGTACGAATGAGGAGGGGTAAAAAAGAATATATCAAATTGCACTTTAAGACAAAAATATTGTCATATATTAGGGGTTCCCGTGGCTTATAAATCGGGTTTTGGATCATCGAATTTATTGGACCTTTATACAAAGTTACAACATTTCACAAATCACTCTCTTCGACTGGACACACTCGACTTCTCACCACACTACACTGATCCACTAGCCGGGCTGGGTTTCTGGTTATATAGCCTTGGGTCGGACCTCACGGAAAACACATCCACAACCTAGCAATGGACGCTGCTGCTGTCGCGTACTGTTGTAGGCTTTACCTAGCAACGGCCTGATTACCAAGAATTTGTCTCCGCGCGAAGGTGTTTACTGACCTGTTGCTTAGCAATGGCCGGTAGTGTCCTGAGACGGCAGTGATAAGAGTAGGAGTTTGGTGTAAGATCGCCGCCAGCTTGGGAGTTACTCTGTCGGAGCAATGAGTTAGATATGAGACAGTCGCCCGCCAGTAAGGACTAAACACAGAAGCTGAGGAAGCTACGGTTTTGGAGACCGTTACCAGGAAACAACCGGGGAAGATACAGCGGACTGAGAAGAGTTAGTGCGTGCTGTAGTGAATTGTAGAGTGTGTGAATTACCGATGGCGCTATAGTTACTTGTAGTTACTACCTCTAAGTGTTCAATAAATCCAATTACCAATCCAAACCCCGTCAGTAGTCGATAGTCATACTTCATAAAAGCCGTGAACATTTCCTTCAACATCCTTTACAATTCATTACTCATTATAAATCAAATAATTCGATGCTGTAGGTAGTACAGTCTGCTTTACTGGGGATGGAGTTAAATAAACCACAGGCAGTTTACTGTTAGTTGAGCAGGGAGGCGGCTAGACAGGGGAACTGTTTACACGTTGTATAAAAATTACCTTGATTAAATTCCATTAAATGCATGCTCAAAATATCCATTCGTCTCTGTGCTCTAGTGATCAGAGTTCCTGGCTACAGATCCAGAGGCCCCGGGTTGAATTCCCGGCGCTGCCAGATTTTCTGATAAGTAGTGTGTCTGGAACGGTATCCACTCAGCCTCGTGAGGATAACTGAGGAGCTACTTGAATGGAAAAGTAGCGGTTACGGTCTAGAAAACCGAAATTAACAGCCGTGGGGATTCGTTGCGCTGACCACGCGACACCCTCTATCCGCTAAAGTTGGCACTAACTTCACCGATAAGCGACGGTCGCTCGGTCGGTACAGTTAGCTTACGGACTAAAGCCACGATTTTTTCTTGCATCTTTCTGAGTTCTTATAACGACTACAAACTATGGACAATAGTCATTACAGCAGAAAGCTTACTAAAAAATGGGCTGATTTTTTACACTCCTTTCATTTATCTTCACTTCCCTTATTCAATGCTGACTACTACACTTGTCTCCGTATCAGAATATTTTTGTGTCTCAGTCGGTATAGTTCGCTTGTCGACTCAAGCCACAGAGCTTTTTATTCTGCAATTGTCGTCTCAAATGGAGCAACACACATAATTCATAGATACACGGAGAGACGTTGCTTTATACATTATATGCTTTAACATAATTTATTTCAGAATTTATTACGAATATATTTATCTTATCTTGTATTATTGCAAAGTTTATCAAAACATGATCATTACGTCTTACGTATGTATGATGAAATTAATTAAACAATTACATAATGTCACGTGAGGTTGTGTGACTATAAACGGGGTTTGGACTTGTGAATTGAATTATTGACACACGACTCGGAATTACAAACACTTACAGCGCTATCGCTGATCTACATATTTTATAAATCACTATAGCACCCGCTAAGCCTTTCCCAGCATGCTGTGTCTTCACCGTCCGTTCCCTGGCAACGGCTTCTAACAGTGGAAATTCTTCAGCTTCATGGGTTCAGGTCCTCTCTTCTCAGCTTCCCTTGAAAATCTCGGTAAAATTCATTGCTCCAATTGTCCTGGTTATAACTTCTCGGCAAGGACCACATAAACAACACCGCTCTTCTATTGACGTGTTCGTGTCCGTTGACGCTGGAACTCATTTATCGAATTGTTGCCCAGAAACGGCCGCGGCGCGGACCGCATAGAAAGCATCACGTTTCTAATAATAACTCTATTGTTGTGGACGTTACTTAGTAACGGCTGCTGTTTATAGAGTCACTGCTTAGTAACGGGTCTATACGCCACAATATTATTTCGTAATCTTTGCCCTCCCTACAAATCCAACTAATCTTAAATAAGAGAAATTTACCCAAGACATGAGACAAGTGTTTGGGAATGCTGAGGGGCGGTGTGTGTGGGTATTGTTATACGTGTCGAGCTAATTTATAAGTGTTTTCTATCTCTCTATTGTTCTAAAGCCCTTTGTTGGGCCTTGACCGCTATTCAATTACTTAATCCTATATCCGGTCGGTATAACTCCTTGGACGGGGGATCAGCCCGTCGCAAGGCCGCGACCTACACGCAGAACAACATAAACACATAATAAACGCATACAGACAACTTGAGTGGGATTCGAAACCATGATCCCAGTGTTTGAGCGGGCGAAGACTGTTCATGCCTCAGACCGCGCGGCCACTGTGATCGGCATTATCTTACCTACAAGTCAAAATATGGGCATGATCTTTTTTTTATTGCTAGTGGGGTGGGACTAAGTCCCTGTACTGCGGCCACTTCTGGCCTATTGTACCAGCCCCAGATGATTTGAGGGTGATTGTGAAGCAATTGGTGGAATGAGGATTGGCAGGGGAAACCGAAGTACTCGGAGAAAACCTACCCCAGCGCCACTTTGTACACCACAAATCCCACTTGACCAGACCCGGGATCGAACCCGGGCCGCCGCGGTGGGAAGTCAGCGACTAAGCGCTTGAGCTATGGCGCGGCCTAGGCATGATCTTAGTAGAGTGTGTACTATAATTTGAAAGTGGGTGTACAACCCGTCGTCTAGGGTTTAGGAAATGTCAGATGTCTGACTGGCTAGACCCACACAAAAAGCTATGCTGCTGCCTGACATTTACTATATATATATATCTTCATTATACCTAGGACTGCCGATAAACATCGTTCCCACTTTATAAATCCATACCCTCCTCTTATCCTAACGCAGACAAGGCGTCTTGTAATGGTGCAGAGGAGTAAACACGGCCTTCTTGATACAAGCGGGCCTACGCAGGGCGTGACGCTTCATATTATGATTTCTTTACAATTTGAAGACTTTTTGTTTTTTATTGAGTTGCTGTAGCTAGCTTAATGGAACGTCTGCGGGCTATCAAAATAATTAAGTTTGTATTTTATAGACATAGTCAATAATAAGTCCGGAAAGGACCCGACCTAACAAGGATCTTTCTATATCCTTAAAGACAGTAGCCTCGTATCTTATCTATCTTTATTCCTGTTGCTCACACGTGGAGCATAGGGCATATGTGAAATGTTTCGTTTCACTTCAGTTTGTTAAACTTAGAGAGTTGGTAGAACTCCTCGGAAGAGGATCAGCCCGTCGCAAGGCCGCTACCTACACAAACACAGACAAACAAACATGACTTGAGTGGGATTCGAAACCACGATCATAATGTTCGAACGGGAGTAGACATTTCATGCCTCAGACCGTGCAGCCGCTCTGATTGGCCGTATCTTAATAAGTGCCTCGTAATTGTGTGAGATGTCTCAGGATATAATCAGATATTAGGCTTTTTTAATAACACTGATGAACATCATAACGGGAGGAAAGTTTCGCTTAATAGCTCTGAGCTTTAAAGAAAAACATCTGGATTACCTGTCTGAGTTAGATATTTGAGTTTATCGAGATATATGAGGCAATGTTATGTCATTTAATAGCTCTGTGTCAACTTCTGAGCTTGTACAGAATGTCCCAGGAGGAAAGAGTCCCTGTGCCCATTGGATACCAGATATGATACCTGTCCATCGTGGGCAGAAGGCCTTCTTCCATCTTGTCATCATTTACATTGAGGAAAGGAGTAATCTAGAGACACTTTGTGTGAGTTTGCCAATCTGAGGCAGTATGCAGAACGATCAGATAACTCGAATAGAAATCTAATCCAAAGGACTCTGACTATGCTGTATAACATTGAGGATTACTGGATTTTGAACTTTATCGATTTTCCGGTTTGTCTGGAGCACACAACTTTTCAGAAACTTGAACTATTTCCATCCTCAGGTGAAAATCTTTTGTTTCTTAGAATAGAGGGCAATGGAAAAGGCCCAAAAGCTCGGTGATCCGAAAAGAAACAAAAATTTAAACTTAAAACATTTGGTTTGATATGGATATATATTTATTTTTTTAGTTATAAGCTGCATTAAGATCAGCCATTTAATGTTGACATCAGCTAATACAAGCATGTAAGATTAAAAATAATGTGGCAAACATAACTAAGTCATATATCGTATGCATATCTTAATTAAAATGACCCATATCGGTCAACATGAAGGAATCTGTCGATATAATTAAGAATAAACTCACAAATTAATAATAATCGAGCTCACTTTTTCAGGGATAAACGTAATATCAATCTACCTTAACCTAACAGCTATATATGCTAGGTGACTAGGCACGCGCAGTGCGATTTATTTTAGAAGATTTATTTTTCAAAGAACGATCAGAGAAAAAATGTTCCACTGCAGAATTTGGTCGGTGCGTACGGAAGAGTTTCAACGTAAAATTAAATCCAGATTCTTATTTCAATTTGCAGACTCAGTAAAACAGGAATGACTATTATCCATATTATTTGTGTAGTCTAGTTGGTTGAGGCACTATGCTACAAGCCGAAAGGTTGCGGGGTCGATTTCGGATAAGGTCATTGGACATTTCAGCTTACCTAATCCTTCCAGCCGCACTATGACCCTGACATCGATTCAGCCTTTAACACAAATGAGTACCAGGAATCTTCCTGGGGGATGAAAGATGATTGATGATTAAGGCTGACAAACGCCATGAAGGTGTATGGGGGAGTAGATGTATACATCCATATTTTCTTGACTTCGGCATTAGTTGGAGGTGAGTGATCAGTTTCACGCACCGGCCGCTTTAGCCCCGGGGAAAGAGCCATTGGATAGGAGGCTGGGCGGGTCCCAAAGCCGGTCTGAACGACGTGAAGAAGAAAAAATTCTTGATTTTACCGGGACTCAAACTCCGACCTCTCCGTCGTCCAGCCCGTAGCCAGTCGCTATACTGACTGCGCTAAAATATTTAATCACAGTTTAAAGAAAATAAGGTGAAAACCTACAGAGAATTAAGATTTCTGTAGTTGATTCGAAGTAGTTAAATAATCTATCCTAATACAGTACTTTAGGAATGCAGGAGAGGATAGACTATGCATCCGTAGTGACTGTTAAAGGCACAGTAGCTATCAGCATGTAACAAGTTGCTATAGAGAGAGAATAAGTGTCAAGAAATGAAGAAAGGTGATGGCTCAGCACATCAATCAAGACGCGGGAGAAGAGTTCTAACGGCACTCCAGGCACGAGTACTCCTCAGGAGTGCTGAAGCGTGACCTAGCGAGGAGGACGGACTCGAGAGCAGTCCGTCTGCCTCTCTGTCTGCCTGTCTCGTTACACCTCTCTCTTGTCAATCATGGAACAAGACACTGATTGAATCTCACGTCTCCAAAAGAAATTAAATTGGAGTCTTCGGTAATTACTGCCTGGCCTCACACGGAAAATTCTTGAGTTTATGTTTTATGACTGACTGACTGACTTATACTTATTCCATCTTACAGTTTTGCTCAGCGACTTATGAAGACGACAAGGTTAATCAATAGGCGTATACGTCCTATAGTTTAGCTAAGGGGTATGACGTGACTTCAAGACAGATCGTCATGTAATTTTTAAAATTAATAACGCCATAACTCACTCAAAAGTAATAAAACATCAGAAGATCAAACTGATTTGTTAAAATTTTCATTCCATACGATGGTGGCCCCCGATTCGAACTTCAGTCCGAGGGTCGGATGTTCTAATAGAGGTATCTTTCGTATTTTCTGTCAATTCCTGAAGGCAAACGCTTAAAATAGGTCACGATCTCTTCCTCCCAAATATATATATCAATTATTCATCACTATCCTACCACTGCCCAATGGGAAGACCAAGGCGTAGACAATGTTAGGGTGGACAATATTAAAATGGATCTTAAAGAGATAGGATGGGATGGTATGAATTGGAATGATCTGGCTTAGGAAAGGGACCAGTGGAGGGTTCTTGTGAACACGTTAATGAACCTTAGGGTTCCATAAGGCCGTGCCATAGCTCAGGCGGTTAGTCGCTGACTTCCTACCGCTAAGGCCCGGTTTCGAGCCCGGGTCAGGTCATGTGTGATTTTTGGTGGACAAAGTGGAACTGGGGCAGGTTTCCTCCGAGTACTTCGGTTTTCCCTGCCAATTATCATTCCAACGACTGCTCCAAACTCATCATCTATCATCCGGGGCTGGTACAGTAGGCCAGAAGTGGCCGCAGTACCAAGTGGACTCAAGTCTCACACCACTGCACGAAACTAAAGAAACTAGGGTTCCATAAAATGCTGGGAAATTCTTGAGTAGCTGCAGAATTGGCGGCTCCTCAAGAAGGACTCAGCTCCATGAGTAATCCTCCCACTCCAAAAGAGTTGCATTTAGCACAATAAATGAAGAAATCGTTGTCAAATAAATTAATAAACTGAGAAACATGAACCATAAGAAAATTACACCAGAAACCTTCGTAAGATTTTAAATAAATGAGATAGAATTAATAAAAATAAAACTGTGATTTAGCAAAGCTCTTTAAACCACTGCGATTATGAACATCGATTCAACTAGAAAGATGATTATGAACAATTAGCAGTTAAGGCTGTGGAAAGTGGCAGTTGTGGTTTGTACTATCCTGGCATTCGCCTAAGCAGCATCAAATCCTGTACACCAGTATGTCGCGGCACACTGGTTGAGAAACATTCAGTTAGCTTATTGGATAGAACAGAGCAGCGAAGGATTCTGGATTTGATTCCGCATGTTCCGGTAAAAGTCCGCTGGCGTTTAGGAAGTATGTGTTTCATGCTTCTGGTTGTTTCTTGCTTTGCTTATTCTTCGAACCTGACGATAGAAGCGATAAGTTCCTCCGAAATATCGGTAAAATCTTACAGAACTATACAGCATTAAAACTACGAAAACTGTCAGAATTACTGGATTTCCAAAATTTTTCTAACGTCCGGCATTCTAAAAAACCCTAGGGAAATCAACGTTTCGGAAAGTGGCTCCGTTTCCGTCTTCAGGTGAGGGGGCCTATTCTGTTGGGGCACTTAGAAAGAAAATGTTTTTGGGATACCGGACGATGGACAGAGTCTGAAAACCCATTAATCCTGAGTGTGTTGCACCATGGTCAGAACACTTCAGAATTTACTAGTAAATAGTATTCTTCATTAAGTTGAATATAGAAATTCTGGGTTTCATTTCTTCAAAGCATGAAAAAGGCAGAGAGAGAGAGAAAGTGAACGGAGGTTAGTAAGAAACTCTATTTTTGAGAGAAAATACAAAGTTGTTTACTATGAAGATTTTCAGACAATTCCTAATAGCCCTTCTCGAAAAGGCAGGTTGGAGAGAAGGTAAAGGTGTTCAGATATGAAGAAGGTAAAGTGATGGGAAGTGAACTGCTTTGTGGTTATGTGGCAGAGGAAAGCAGTTGTGCACAGTCCTTAATATGTTATGGATAATTTCGGTGTTAAAACTCAGGGGATTACCTTAGGGATGAATTTTGATGTTACCTTCGCGAGATTGCGTACTAATCGTGACGTACCAGGTTTAATTTGGGTACCATGCAAATAATCTATATAAATTCCTAAGTTGCAGTAAACACATTTTAGTACCAAAACTAATTGGTTAATGTGGGCCACTCCATAGCTCAAGCGGGTAGTCGCTGGCTTCCCACCGCGGCGGCCCCGGTTCGATCCCGGGTCTGGTCAAGTGGGATTTGTGGTGGACAAAGTGGCGCTGGGACGGGTTATCTCCGAGTACTTCGGTTTCCCCTTCCAATCTTCATTCCACCAAATTCTTCATCATCTTAATCACCCGGGGCAGGTACAATAGGCCAATTAGTGGCCACCGTGCCGGGTGGACCCAGTTGGACTCCACCCCCCACTAAGCGAATTTAAAAAAAAATGGTTAATGATGTTCGGAAATATAATCATTGTTTATTCTGCGAGTTGTAAGAAACACATAAATATACGCTGTGGGTAAATGCACTGGTTTTTAATCTTAGATTGGGTGATACATATAGTAACCACTATACTTTGAGTATTAAGAGATTGTGTAGCAAAACATAAAGAATAATTAAAGATAACAGTAAAAAAGGTAAACCTATCCCTGTAACAGGCCATGGAAGCCCATAGGTTTGTGAGACGTCGAGGCTCCCGCATGTTCTAGACCAGGCATGTCAAACTCACCTTGTACAGAGGGCCACCTCAGCCCTATAAATAATAGTCCAGGGCCGCACTTCAAAATAGAAATATACATTACATTTTGATACAAGGAAATTTAATTCTATTTATTATTTAGGAGCAATTTCAATATAATTACCTAAAGTCACATATCTTACAGTTTTAAAAAGCAAGAGAATGCCATTTTTTGACAAGTATCGAACAGCTTTTCAATATGTAAAAAGAGAGATTACACAAGAAATTGTGTTAGAAATAGCAAAACATTGAATTTCCTGCAGCCTGCTAATTTATGTCTGCGTGAGACTTCTTGTCTTCTGGTCTGTTGGAAAATTGTCTTTACAAAAAATATTTCTACTAAAATTTTAATATTGATTTTAATATCAATTAGCTCTAAAAGTTGAGGGGCCGCAATTTGTGGCTATGGGGGCCGCATGTTTGACACGGCTGGTCTAGACAATCGGCTCACAGACGGCGGTGATCTTGTCAACCTTACTCACCGTCAGTCCTTTAAACCCAGGAAGATTCCTAATACTCATTTCTGTTAGAGGCTGAGTCGACCCAAGGCCATAATGCGGCTTGGAAGGATCAAGTCAATTGATATATCTAATGATCTAATCGGGATTCGAAACCGCGACCTTCCGGATTGTAGCAGAGTGCCTCAACCAACTACGCTACCGCGTGCCCCAGAATAATTATAGAAGCGATATAATTGTAAGGAGAATGTGTTAGTACCGTTGCAGTACAACTGCTCTTTGTCACGTCTATCTTTCATTTGAATGTGTAGTTTCTGCAGTTCAGTTTATCTAGGACGTGTTTAAATATGCCATAAGGTCTCTCTCTCACTACGATGTATGTTCTAGTCCTCGCGTCCCGCGCCACAACCGAATGACTGAATTAGCACAATTTGCAAGGGTTCACGTATGAAACTGAACGAGTGCCATTATTCGCTTTGCCATAACTGTGTTCCATTAAATGTAATTGTATTATATTCGGACGTGTATTGCATAGAAACTAACTTAAAGTGTAACCAAACTGTGACATATATATTCAAATGTTGGTGCCGCTATGTACAGGAACTACCAAAATTTTGGTGCCCCCATGAAAATTGATTCCTTGGATATTTAGTATTTGGAAGGATCAAGTCAATTGATATATCCAATGATCTCATCGGGATTCGAAACCGCGACCTTCCGGATTGTAGCAGAGTGCCTCAACCAACTACGTTACCGCGTGCCCCAGAATAATTAAAGAAACGACATAATTGTAAGGAGAATGTGTTAGTACCGTTAGCAGTACAGTTGCTCTTTGTCACAGTCGCGTGGATTATGAGTTCCAAGTCCTCTCCTGACCAAGAATTATGTCTGAAACAGCGAGAATGCTTTCAGACATTTTGCAGGACTCCTGGGACTGGATAAGGACACGTCACGAGAGCTCTACCTGCACAGAACAGCAAAGCATGACAAAAGCGCAGAGCTTATCCTGCAAGCTGAGTCGAAAAAGGAAACCCAGTGTCCCAGTGTCCCACTGTTCAGGTGGCCTAAGCATATCTGTTATTTTACTGTATTAATTATATGTTTGGCAAGCACTCCCCAATCTAATATGAGATACTGGACCTATCAAACACCTGATTTATTTTTCTTTTTCAGTCCGTATAGTGACGGATTATGCGACGGATGGCTAGACTTCAATTCCCGGCAGAGGTAAAAAAATGTTTCTCTACTCCACAGTGTCCAGACCTGCTCTGATGCCCACCCAGCCTCCTTTTCAATGGGTACCGGGGGGGGGGTCTTTCCTTTTGGAGTAAAGCGGCCGAGCGTGAAGCTGAGCACCCACCTCTATCTAGTGAAGTGGTCAAAAATGGTGGAGCCATACCTCTATTGCCCCTTAAGTCTTCATGGCATGATGCTTAATTCATTAGAGGACAGTGACAATTTCACTTTTTTACCTTTATTAAAATAAGACACTTTTGCCTCACATTAAAGAATTCCCAATGGCAGAACTATTTAAAGATCAATATGAATTCATCCATGTACATTAATGTGCAAAAAACACAATATTTCGGATGAGAGACCTATTTCCATTCTCATATGAAAAGGCCAGGAGACACGTACTCTACCATTGTTTGATATTTGTCCATCATTGCACCCTGAATTGCAGGATAGCCCTCACTGGGCAACATATGATCACATCCTAGGTATTTAAATTTGAAGTTTTCTCTTGGCTGTTCACAGAGCAAGGAACCGTACTAACCTTTTAAAGTCCGGTGGTTGCTTCACGTACCACATGCTTCAACTCACTAAATCTCCGTATTTTGCCCACAGAGTGGATTTGTGTGTTTCGTGTGGTTCTCACAATAAAGAGCTAATATTTCCCTAAACAGCATTAACCGGCTGATATTTATAGCGGAGATAGATATGTGCTTCCCGTGAGGTACGAACTGAATTTTCATATATTATTTTGAAGAAAATCATTCTTTGAATTAAAATTAAAATTTCTCAATTTCATCTGTACGTATAAGCTATATACTCATTTGAAATGTGGATTGTCTGCGCCTATTTTAGGATCATCCTGTAGATCATTATCCATTCTCTACAGCGACATCTCTGTCTCAATCCAGTATTCTGAACATAGCCCTTGGGGAGAGGAGAAACTTTGCTTTTGCAGCTACACTACAGATATACACCCACTAGTGTATATATACTATCCCCGTTCAACTAGGATGAAAACCCAGAAGCAATTCTCATTAGAAGGTACCGTAACAAACGCACATCCTGACACATCGCAGGAGAATGAGGTATAAAGCCAACCCCCCTCCTCCTTCTCCTCTTCCAAAACTAGAACAACCAACTTGAAGTTTCAGACAGTGTGCACCAATTAGGAGACTGCTGACAAAACTGTAGAACTATGACTGCCTTACATGACGCTAGAGTGCGCCATCACCTACTCGAGGTGATGCAGTCGAAGTAAGGTGGTTTGTACGTTCTTCTCATATAATGAATACACAGGGGATGCTTCGCAACATGAACCTAGTTGAAGAAAATCTAATCCTTCTCTAATGAGCATTAGTTTGCTAATATTAATTACAAATCATTTCATAATGAAGTTTCCTTCTCTTTCTCCCTATGGCTCTAAAGCCCTTTGGACCTTGGACGTTTTTACAGTTTCTTAAACTTATATACAGTCGGTAGGACTCCTTGGAATGGGGATCAGTCCGTCGAAAGACCTCGAGGTACACATAGAACAACACAAACATAGAATAAACACATAGAGACATCCATGCCTCCAGTGGTATTCGAACCCACGATTCCAGTGTTCGAGCGATCGAAGACAGTTCATGGCTTAGATCGAGCGGCCACTGAGAATGATCTTACTTCAAATAAAATGGCCGCGTCATAGCTCAAGCGGTTAGTCGCTGGATTCTCACCGCGGCGGCCCGGGTTCGATCCCGGGTCTGGTCAAGTGGGATTTGTGGTGGACAAAGTAGCGCTGGCGCAGATTTTCTCCGAGTACTTCGGTTTCCCCTGCCAATCTTCATTCCACCAATTGCTCCACAACCACCCTCACCTATCATCTGGGGCTGGTAGAATAGGCCAGAAGTGGCCGTAGTACAAGGGACTTAGTCCCACCCCACTAGCAATAAAAAAATACTTCAAATAAAAGAGCAGAAATAAGTGTGAAGAGTTCTATCTTTAGGGTACAATGCCATGAAATCCGTTGAATATTAACAGACTTTCAGAATAAGATACTGACTCCGTCTTCAGGATCGAAGGATAAGCCAAGCAAGAAACCAGCATGAAAATGTTAACAAGAGGGTTAGGTTGATTCTCAAGTGACTACATGGCGATATGTACTAGTAGATATAATTCTTCATAAACATTGGTGTGAGAACCTAAAATTCTACGGAAATAGACCTACCTATCGCCTTTCTATTGGTGGTTTAGGAGGTCTTAAAGCGAAGCATAGCACAGCTCACTTTATGGGCAGATCGCGACAACCGTCTCCCTGGCATGTCTCCCTGGCATCTACCTGCTTCAACGGCTTTCAAGATGTAGCTTTTTTTTTCCTTGGCACTACAGCCCCAGTGGGCCTAGGCCTACCTCCATGAACTCCGTTCACTTCGGTTTTTCTAGATCTTACACATACGGTAGGACTCCTTGGGCGAGTGATCAGCTCGTCGCAAGGCCTCTACCTGTACACAAACACAGAAAAACGCACACAAACATCCATGCCCTGAGTGGGATTCGAACCCACGATCCCGGCTTCCGAGCGAGCGAAGACAGTACATGCCTTAGACCGCTCGGCTACCGTGACCGGCAAAGAAGTAGGCATACCTTGTAATATTTCCAGTAAAATTAAACTAGGATGAAATCAAAGGACAACAATATGCTATCACATACAGTAGCATGGATTTTCATAGACTGGGTTTGGATTGGTGAACAGATTCTTTGACCACTTACAGGTCGTAACTACAAATAACTATAACACTATCGCTATTTCCACACTTTACAATTAATTAGAGCACACAGCCTAGTGTTGTCAATCTGTTACTAGACGTTTCCTGGTAACGGCTCCAACAATGGCCATTCCGTTGCCTCCGGCTCAAGCCCTAACTTCACAGACTCCTGTACGTATAGAACTGATTGAACTGACATTGTCCCTTGCTTATAACATCTCAGCACGGACCACATAGAAAACAGAGCTCTTCTATTGTTGCGTTCGTGTCTGTTCCTGCGGGAGCTTGTTTACCGAGACTTTGCCCAGAAATGGACCTAGTATATCCACCCATCTCACGGTCGTTGCATAGAATGGGCTTTACACGCTACAGTACACAAATATTAAAGTCAAGAATGTGACTTGTTAAATTTATGAAGAAATTAGAAAAATTTTGTCAGTATATTCGCACAAAGGAGTTCTGCGTGCGATGAGGCGGAAATCCGAAACACGAGTGACACAGGACAACACATCGATCTATGTCTCCCCATACCACAACACTTTACATCCAATCTGTAAACACGATAATATACCGAACGAAACTAACGTCGCGTGCGACTAATACGGCGAGGGCTATGGAAACAAAAGAATATTTATAAACATCCAAAAATTCAGTTCGGTAGTATTCCGACAAATCACAAATAAGTTATAGGTTTATTCCCAGTGAATCGATTATTTTCTTAACAACAAACCTTAGGACATAAATTAATTTACACAGGAAAATGTCCAGCACTCAAAACTTGCGTCACTCAAATTAAGAGAGGCCGGTTTCTGTAATATGATTTTGTTTTAAAGCCAATAAATTTATATCTGGGAATCTCAACCCCGTATATTTCACTTCAAACGCTACAAAAAGTGTTGTTTTTTTTTCTACTTTTACAACTCGAAATTTCATGTCTCTAGCTTCACGTTTCATCCACTCTTAGTTTGTTTAAAGATGTTTTTCAAATGCTAAGTTATGTAGCATCGAAATGTAATGTTCGGCATCACTAATATATCGCAGTGTAAAAGTAAGTAAAGCTATCCCTGTAACAGGCCGTGGAGGCCCATAGGGTTGTGAGATGTTGAGGTTCCCACATTTTCTAGACAGTCGGCTAACAGATGGCGTTAAGGTTGTCAGCCTTACGCGCCGGCCGCTCTTTACACCGAAGAATATTCCTGGTACTCATTTCTGTTAGAGGCTGAGTAGACCCCAGGGCCATAGTGCGGCTAGAAGGATTGGGTAAATTGAAAAAATCCACCTCAACGGGATTCGATCCCGCGACCTTCCGGCTTATAGCATAGTGCCTCAACCAACAACGCTACCGCGGGCACCCTATATCGCAGCGTAGCAGTTAATATTCTTGCTCCGTTTTCGGGAGGCCTTGGTTTCGAGTTTCGACCCGACGACAGATTATTTGAACAAGGGTTCATGGTATTTGTCAAATTCTGCAGTCAAATATTTCGAGAATATACTGTAGCGTGTTTGGGTGTCACGCTACAAATAAATCCACGTGGGTCTCAAATTCTGTAGGACCTTTATTGTTCTTCACTTCAACAACCACGAGTACAATTACTATTAACTGTAACACCTCAACTGTCTTCTGCGGCGGATGTTCCAAGGCACTCTACTTCGAAGGCTTGATCAAGACTGACTTCTTCTCTCCGAAGCCGGTCTATTTATCCCCTCGGCTGCTGCTAGGCAAACGAACCCTCTGTTATAGCAGTGGAAACGTTGCTCTGTTGGTTCCGCGTTTCCTACGCAATGACCCATTGTTATTGCGTTCTCTCTGTGGGACGCTTCGCGTATTCGTCGTAACCGTGGAGATTCGATGTTCTCTACACAACGGCTCACTGTTGGGGTTACAGTGCCGCTATTGTTACTTCCTATGCAACGGTCCATTCTAGCGTTTCCATGGAAGTGACTCTTCTGGACACGTTACAATATTAAAATGAAATATTAACTGCTACCTTTCACAATATTTTCCTTCAATATTCATAATGTACCATAGAATATTATGAGCAACACAAATCCTACAACAAATTTATATCTACCTTAAGTAAAACACGCATATGTATAAAATAAGTTTCGGTATAGCGAAAGGGCCGCACCATAGCTCAAGCGGTTAGTACTTGGCTTTCCACCGCGGCGGCCCGGGTTCGATCCCGGGTCTGGTCAAGTGGGATTTGTGGTGGACAAAGTGGCTCTGGGGCGGGTTTTCTCAAAGGACTTCGGTTTCCCCGGCCAATCTTCATTCCACCAAATTCTCCGTCATCATAATCACCCGGGGCAGGCTACAATTGGCCAATCAGTGGCCGCCGTGCCGAGTGGACCCAGTTGGACTCCACCCCCCACTAAGTGAATTAAAAAAAAAATCGGTATAGCAAAGCCTGTACTTCCCTGTCCTCAGATCACTGCACTATTGTACACGCAACGGAGTTTAATGGGAGAAGCATACAATAACTTCGTTAAAGATTCTGCAATAACATTTAATGGAATTTTTCCTAGATTCTTTTTTTCAGTAACAAAACTTTATTGACGTTCATGAGGTACTAAAATTAAGAACGATTTCTGTAATCGAATTAAACACTTAAAAACTTTTTTTAGCTGCATATGCTTTTCATTTAATCAAATCGGGTGCCTGTATTGACGAGCAGACATCCACACGAAGTGACACAACTTTTCAGTTTGTTCATGAGATGATGAGCTGTCAGAAAAATAAAAACGTGCACTCTTCCTAATCAATTTACGTCTGCGTTTGTGCTTATCGAAAAAAAAAATCCAATTTTGTAGTAATTGTACCCGATTTTAGTTGTCTTTTTTATTACAGGTTAGAAAATATGACTACCTTCAAATTTCTCTTCAAATAATTAAATTTACATTATATATTTGTTTCCTCTCCTCTTGCTTCCACTGTGGATCATAGGGCTGATTTCTCAGTTTCATGATCATTTTTACAGACGGTAGGACTCTTTGGACGGGTGATCAGCTCGTCGCAAGGCCTCCACCTAAACACAGGACAACACAAACACAGAATAAACGCATACAAACACCAAACATCCATGCCTTGTGTGGGATTAGAACCCATGATCCCGGCTTCCGAGCGAGGAAGACAGCATATGACTCAGACCACTCGACTACTATGAACGGCTTTCATTATATAGACATATAGAAATGTATATCACTTTCGTTTCTAATTTATTACATTACTATATCCTTAATTCTATCTTTACCAAGTCTCCTGATTTTCCCAGTTGCCACTGCTTCACAAGGGAATAGAGTGAGATTTTTTCTTTTCGAATGCAAAGTCACATAAATATTCTGATACAATAAACTGGCTTCATTGCGGAATATTCTCATTGGAAACATCATCTTTAAGATCTTCAATATACAATGATGCTGGTAATGACTTTATATATATTCCTTATCGCTTTAGAACGGTAAAGCCCCGTGCAGCACAAATGATTACATCTCCGTTTTCGTTTAGAAATGAATTCTCATATCTGGTGCAAGTTTTAATTACGTATTCGGTGCTAAAAATTAGAAAAACTGGAAATATTGTGGCGTGTTACATATCATCCATCGCTGAGCAACGAAACAATGGAATTTATTGAGACTGTTGCGTAGGAATATCCATAGCAACGAGTGTTCATTGCATAACAACGCTAGGTAAACACCCCTCCCCGCTAGGCTGTGACGTCATGCAACAGAAGGTGGTCTATTGCTAGGCAATGAGTAGGTAGAAACACCTGACAACAATACCTGATAGCTGTCGCCGAGCAGCAATGTGTTCTCTAAGTGGTCCGTGCAGAGCCTATATAAGGAGCAGTTAAAATTGCAAATATATGTAAATACTGACAATGGACTTACTAACACAGACTATGGCTGACAAATGACAGACCCGAACTCTCGTCAGAGAGGGCGCCCCAAATGAACAGGGCAGTAACTTTCATATAAAGAAAAAAAAAATCTGGTCATGAGCCCCAGTCGGGGCTCGACACCAAGACAGACAGACTGACTGACCGTCAGTTGCAATGTGACTTTGACTTTGACTCAGCAAGGATTGAGGATTGAAGATTGAATATGAGTATTGAGTATGCAGTATGAGTACGAGTTACAAGTTGAGGATTGAGTATTCAGTATAAGTTGGAGTCTTGGCGATAGCGGCCGTTGAAAGAGAGTTGGGCTCCAGCCACCGTGAAGGCTGATGAGATGTGGCAGCCGCAGAAGGCAGTATAAGCACTGAAGTAGAGGCAGTAGTTGCGATACTGCAAGTGATAGTAATTGTAAAGTGTCTGAGTGTAGAAGCGAAACACAATAAGTATTCGCTACATTCTTGACCTACATGAAGTTATTAGTAGCGTGACTTACCCAACACGTGACAATATTTTAAACATTTCATGTCATCCTTAAATTTTGTCAGTCTGCGTAAGGGCAGACTTGTCTCCAAAATGTACCAGATTTAATCATCGGTCAGGTATCTGCTATCCGAAATGAGGATTCTTTTATCTCAACATCTTAAAGCAAAGGCTGACACAGTAGGCCTGCATTATACCTGGCATGGATTCTGCGAAATGTTAAGTAGGGACAAAAAAAGTCTCAATAAAATGTTACATTTTTTTTCGAAGATCTATTACAATATAACCGTTAAATACCTAGCAGTGAATGTCGCATGTGTTGCTTCCACCTCAGAATTTCGTTCAAATGGATTCTAATGACATCGCATCCATATAAAGTTGCATTAGCAGAGACAATCAGAATTGTTTCCTAATGTGAAACTGGATGAAGAGATGTCATGCCCTTACGGATCCATAAAGTTCATGCGAGTTCTGGATCTGACCCTGTTTTGAGGAAGTATAGTTTTGTCTAAATCTTCCTTTATGTTCACACAATTGTATTGTTATATCACTGTTCCATATATTTCTAGAGTTTCTAAAGCTAATTTCATTTATATTACGAAAGAAAAAAAAACTATTCCTCCGATTTTTGTCCGAGCGATAACCAATTGCATGAACATGTCGCAATTTTATTAAGTATTATATCCAACAAAAAATGTTTTATTTTACTTGAAATTTGATGTCTTGTACTCCTCTTATGTATTTAATGAAATCCATTTCAGGAGCATCACACCACAATTTGCCGATATGAAAATTCGAACCACAAGATTCATGATACGAGCCCGCTCTTAAAGAACTGTGGGCATTCTTAACACGATTCAGAGCCTGTTCCCTCTAAGCTTTGACACCTCCAGTTTAACGGTTATTGTTGCAGGCTTCTAATGTATTTTGTAAGCGTCAATGAACGGACGTGGATTCAGCTCGGCTCCCCGCTGTCAAGATCGAAGTCCCCGATGTTCGGACTCTTGTGACTGCGGTGACAAATGCCATGTTGACCTTCAAATAACCATGATGGACAAACGCAGTGTGACAGGCTCTGTGCCAACAGCATATATTTACACGTTTCTTATAATCTATTGTAAGAGAAACTAACAGGAGTGGATAGTGGCAATGAATATCTGCATAGGCATTATTTTACAAAATGTGCCCCATCTATTGATGGTACAAAAGGTAATACTATCCCTGTGACGGACCTTGGAGGCCCAGAGGGTTGTGAGGCTCCGACATTTTCTAGACAATCGGCTCACAGATTGCGATGAGGCTGTCAGCCTTACGCGCCGGCCGCTCTTTACCCCCCAGGATGATTCCTGGTACTCATTTCTATTAGAGGCTGAGTCGACCCTAGGGCCATATTGCGGTTGGAAGGATTAGGTCATCTGAAAAATTCAATGATATCGGGATCGAACCCGCGACCTTCCGGCTCGTAACACAGAACCTCAATCAACCACGCTATCGCGTACCCCCATCTACCAATGGTATTCAGGTTCAAATGCAAAGTGCATATTTCGTCAAATTTGTACCAGAGCGACAAACGTCTGAACAGATATCGTAGACAAATATGTGACAGACATTTTATGCCCAATACAGTTTTTCAATAACTCTTACTTTGAAATATAATTAAATAAAAGGGATCGAACGAGTAAAGTGTTAAGTTATGAGCACATTTCCTAATTTGTTATCATATTAAGAAGTCATGTAAATTTTGTCAAAAAATATGTTAACAAACCGCATAAGCGTGTTTTCATCCCAAATTAATACCTTCAACTGTCTCTAAGGTTTCAAGTTATAGTCTTCCGTTGCATTTCGTAATACTAATCCTATATAAGGAAAGCGGCTTTAATGGGAAATATGAATACATCATCTCGATACTACATTCTACTAGGAAATAAATTGGAATAGATAATAGATATGACTTCAACCTCCGCTAGGAAAAATATCCTCACAGGAGGTCTACAGGGAACATGGTCCATATATTTTAATCTGCCTATCAAGACTGTTATGAACTTGTTGGCTGATATGGTCGTCGGAAATATATCTTGGATATAAAATTCGATTTTTAATGCAAGATGCAGAATAAATTGCAGATTGCTCCATCCTGAGATGTTATTAATTAGTAATCCTTTGGAATGGAAATGAGGTTATAGAATGAATCATGTGGACCTTTATTATAACACACACCACTGAACACGGGATCTGAGGAATTTTTATTGTTGAGAGCCATTACCAAGCAACGCCTTGTGAAGGTGAAGGACTTAATGCGCCCTATAATGAATTATAAAGGGCGAGAATTAGTTACAGCGTCATAATTATTTGTATTTACGAATTACATAAGTTCAATTGATCCAACTACCAATCCTAACCCCGCGTATAGCCAATAAATACGTAACATTATCCTAATTTTAAGTTGTGTTTGTATTTTATGGTTAAGAAATGCTTTCTGGAATCAGAAAGCCTATAACAAATGGGATTATTTTTTAAATATTTTTATATTTTTATTGATTGGAACGGCTAATTCTCTATCAGTTCTATATTTCAAAATCTCGCTGCTTTGCTAATACGTTGAGTGAATGGATTATTCATGCAGATTAAAAAGTCAGAGATCGCTATTAATTTGTAGAAATAATTCAATATTACTTGATATTATTTGACTGTAGTGTTCGCAGATTATAATGGAAGATGACAAAAATTAAACATTCGAGATTATTTTTATATTATTTATTTGTATCGATATTCAATTAATATTAAATACAAGGACAGAAATGTGAATTCATTTCAGTACTTCCCACCGGCTCATCACGGTAGTGTTGCAGTGTTTCCCACCAGGTTCGCCACAGTAGTCTCGACATCTCTATCAAAACGCCGAGTCATGGCAATTCACTGGATAAATACTATGCAACGTATCCAAACGTTTTCGTTTCTGGCGCCTAACTTCGTACTGTCAAAATCTTCTGACCCTTTGGTTTTGCTATCTAGCTCTCTAACCTTTTGTTCAATCACCAATTTGATTAAGTAATCCCAATTTTGAAACATGGACTAATGGTTATGAAAAAATATCCATTTTATGTATTTCGGATTTTTGACAGAAAGTACAGTCAGCAGCCCAAAAACATGGGTCCCTACAGTATAGTTTGGTAATTTTTTTTCTGCAGCCAGCAATCCTTGCACACTCTTCTCATTAACTTAAATTAGGTTTGCTTAACCTAACGACATAGGCGGCTCTATTTTATTTGATTATTCGGTGAACTCGAACCCAGTAATGCGTATGATAACAATATGACGCGTTTTATGATAAATACTTTATGTTACGAAAGAACCAGAATAGCGTAGCTGGATGATCGAGGGATAGAAGTCCCGGTAGGGTCAAGAATTTTCACTTCTCCGCGTCGTCCAGACCGGCTCTGAGGTCCACCCAACCTCCTATCCGATGGGTACCGCGGGCTCTTCCCCCGGAGGTAAAGCGGCAGGAGCGTGAAGCTGACCACTCACCTCCAACTAGTACCTAGGTCAAGAAAACGTGGGTCTATACATCCATTCCCCCACACATCTTCATGGCGTAATGATTAAATAGTTAAGTACAAGGACTTGCTTTATGTATAGAGTGTTTATTAACCATTACGCCATGAAGACGCCTGAGAAGAATTACGTATAAAGCCACATCCTTAATCTCGATTCTAGGTGGAGAAGAAGGATCAGCTTCACGCTTCTGTCATTTTAACTCCGGGGAAAGAGCGCCTTGTACTTAAAGGATTGGAGACTTCATGAACCCTACAACCGGCCTAGATGCTGTGAAAGATCTCTTACTTCTGCCAGGAATCGAACCACTATTCCACTGTTGTCGTGCCGCGGCCGAGCCGTTAAACGGAATCATTTAGCATGAGAAAAGAAGAAAAATAATTTTATGTAGGTTTTTGGAAGTTGGGAAGTTAATACTTCTAACTTAATATGAATTGCCTGAATGAATTCTATCCACCGTAAATTTAGCTCAGTGATAGAATAATTGGGACGGCTGCACTTCTCTGATGAGAGACGGGCCTATATGAAGGTTAGAGACAATCTTATGACTCCTCGTAACATATCTGACAAAAGATTGAACACTTCTTCGTTTCGTTTCTTATTTCTAACAGCGCTGTCAACAACATAGACCATGCGCGCATATTGGTCGGATGATCAGGGAATGATGGGTGGAAAAAGATTAAAAAGGCATCGGTCGTGACTCAATTTGAGGTACTGGCCAGGAATTTTTGTTGAGGGACCGAGGAAAATCATGAAAATCCTTAATCAGGATAATCGGTGTTCAGCTCGAGGTTCGAACGGGAATTTCTCGAACAAAATTCTGAATCTTTATCGCTTGAACCAACTAGTCCAATGCTAAACATAACACGAACTCTGTTCTACTGAATCGGTTCCAGAGTTTGCATCTTCTTCTATGATTACAATACTGAAATAGACTAATTTCATAGAACTGAGCCTTTTTTAAGAAGCCGCCAGTTGTGCAGCTATTCAAGAACTTCCCAGCATTTTAAGGAACCCGCAGGTTCATTGCGGTATTCACAAGAGCCCTCCACTGGTCCATGTCCTAAGCCAGATTAATCCAACCCATACCACCTCAACCAATCTCTTGAAGAACAAGTTTAATAATATTCATCGACTTATGTCTTGGTCTTCCTAGTTGTTTCTTCTTTCTGGCTTTCCCATCAATATTCTATATGCATTCCTCTTCGCCCCATGCGTTCTACATGCCATGCCCATCTCATCGTCCTATACTTGATCTTTCTAATCATAGTTGGCGAAGAGTAAACGTTATGAAGCTCCTAATTATGCAGTTTTCTCCACATTTCACTTCATCTCTCTTCGGTCCAAACATTCTCCTGAAACACCCTCAGTCTATGTTCCTCCCTTAATGCCAGAGACCAAGTTTCACACCCATACAGAAAAACAGGCAAAATTATAGCTTTGAATATTCTAATTTTTATGTTTTTAGACAGCAGACGAGAAGACAAAAGGTTCTGGACTGAATGGTAGCAAGCATTACCCGAATTCAGTCTCCTCTTAATTTCCCTCTGAATCAATTTTTGATTTGTTACTGTCGTTTCCAAATATTTGAACTGTGCCTCGTTTTCATGAATTTATTACCGGTTTCCTTTATGATTTTTTACCGAATTTTGGTGACGAGACAGCAACATATACTTAGTTTTCTCTGCGTTTACTTCTAGACGAACCTCCATAATGGCGCCAATTAAAGTTTATATTTTTTTATATTATTTTTTTATTGCTAGTGGGGTGAGACTAAGTCCCTTGTACTGCGGCCACTTCTGGCCTATTGTACCAGCCCCAAATGATAGGTGAGGGTGACTGTGGAGCAATTGGTAGAATGAAGATTGGCAGGGGAAACCGAAGTACTCGGAGAAAACCTGCCCCAGCGCCACTTTGTCCACCACAAATCCCACTTGACCAGACCGGGATCGAACCCCGGCCGCCGCGGTAGGAATCCAGCAACTAACCTCTTGAGCTATAGCGCGGCCTTCTTTATATTATCTATGTTATCAACCAGTGGATTCACAACATCAGCATAGACCAACAGCTGATGTTTCCCCTTTGATTTCAGTGCCGCCTGGTTTTCCTGTACCTTCCCAATGGCATATCCCAAAGCAACTGAACAGACACCGTATATATGAGCATTGCAGAACGGAAAATGTAACTAAAATCTACAAAAATATATACGAGGTGGTGTTGTGGACTGTGTATCAATAGAAAATATGGATTCCATTTCATTCTTCTCGGTCACGAGTCAAGTCAAATAAACACTTTTATTCAATTCACTGCCTAGCACAAAAGATACTGGCTTATATATCTGTACATAACCAGTGTCCCTTCTGAAATACAAAGTCCGAATAAGAATTTGTTTTACAATCCTCACTTTTAAATTACTGGCGTAGTTTCACGTTTTTCCAAGAAACTGACGGTGTATTATAACTAAAGATTCCCCAGTGATATGTCTGCTGCTTACAAGATGTCTGGCAACTGAAGTGGCCATCTGTCAGGCAGATCTATTGTGTCGAGCTGGCGGGAGGTGATGGCCTTCTGGCCGGCAAGTTATAACGATCAGTTACCCTCTCCGCATTACAGCACTGACCCATACGATAATACGACAGTATAAATGCCAGACTAGTGGAAGAATATCTAAGCATTGTAAATATTCATATATAATTTTAATTAACAATAAAACTACTTGTACTCGTATCTGAAGCGAATTTCAAGAATTATTAAAAGATAATGAGATGGGTTGGTAAATATATTCATTTAAATATATTTCCACTTGTAAATATCTTGTACACGATAATATTTCTCAGAAATATAATACACTTGCAAAATTTTATTGTGAAATTAGACCTTAAACGGGATACAAGTCTAAAGGCCGCAGTCAATTGAAATATATTTTAGTCCAAACATTCATTTACTTTCTACTTATATTGTAGTTTTCTGGGTTACAACACCGTGTAGTCTGGTAGGCTGGTCCCAAAGCTTCGGAGGAAAATACTACCTCCAACTTCAGGGTAAATTTCTATAATGAAGACAGAGAATGAATGTTCCTACAAAAGGTTAGTACTAACCTAGCAGCTAGTTTTCAGCTGGTTTGAAGTACTCTTTCAGTGACTTACTGATCTGTTTAGCTGTAGAAAGCAGACTATACATAAAGGAATTTTGGGTACTAATAGGATGACTCATGGACAGACTCAGAGTAAACTGTGAAGCTTACAAAAGTTGAACACAAACAAAAATGATGAAATAAATCAACAGCTACATTTATAAAATATTTTAATGAACATACTATTAATGTTTTATTTTTTATTTCAAGCAGCTAATTAGTTATGATTTCGAAAGTTGGACACTCTCACTGTGTAGCGTTTTAATTATGAAAACAGAGGAATGTTAATTTTACATTATATCTGCGAATTACATATTTTAATAATATTCCAATTTATAATAATAAAATGTAAATTATTTAAAATGTCCATACTATCTTCCAAACAACAAATACGATTTTATTGTAGGCTTGACTTCGTTTATCTTAGTCCGTCTCACTAGTAATAGATAAAATATTATTAATACCGTCTAGTGTGACTAATAAATGTTTCTCTTTTATTAATCTTTCATCCTTTAAATGTTTCGGACAGAGAGAACATTTTCAGAAAGATAAATCAATACATGCGGAAACTACTGTTACAATGTCATTGGTCATTATCTATACATACAGACACTACTATTACAATGTCATGAATATACAATATTAGCCTTTAACAATTGCACTGATGCGCATGAATTTATTAAAATATTTATACATTATTATATTTAGTCTACTTACAAGTGTGGTTTAAAAACTTTTTATTTAAACCTAGGACCAATTTGGTTCGTGTCCCTTATGACATGAGCAATGAAACTGTAATAGTATTTTCCACATTTACTGATAATGTCCTTCTGAAGATGGTCTCTCCGACGGAAGCTTGTAAAGGATGAAAGATTAAAAAAAGAAAAAATGTTTAGCAATCATACTGGACGGCATTAATTTTCTTTTATACTTTTGTTTACAGATTTAAAATCTGAGTTAAATTAATGATGTTCTTCGTGTGTTTTAAAACGCAGACAAATATTTGAATAACCTTCTATGTTCATGTAGGGTCTACTTGTATTCAGGGTGAGTGACCGGGTGCAGAGGCATATCAGCGCCTACGCTTATTTGTGACTGTTTCTTTTGGGGGGGTAACTTCTCATTCCGTGATACAAATTAGACAATATTTGAATGGGTGGATTACTTCGACAAGCAAATAAGACTGTGATTATTGCAAAGTGTCACTAAGTGTAGTATCCCTTGTCAACCATAGCAACCAAAAGTCTGATGTTTCTGAAGATACAAAATATGTATAATATCCAGAGTGTGTGTCTTCATAAAGTGACAGGTAGTTGAATAATTCAGGTATTAAAAGCATTTCCGTAGCTATATACATGTCTTCAGGAGCCGGGATAGCGCGGTAGGTATAGCGACTGTCTACGGGCTGGACGACCGAGGGGTCGGCGATCGAGTCCTAGTAGGGTCAAAAATTTTCTCTTCTCCGTATCGTCCAGACCGACTGTGGGGTCCACACAACCTATTCACTGGGTATCGGGGGATATTTCCCCGGGGGTAAAGCGGCCGGTGCGTGAAGCTGACCATTCACCGCCAACTAGTTCCGAGGTCAAGAAAATGTGGATCTATATATCACTCTCCCATACGCCTTCATGGCGTAGTGTTTAATTAATTAAGCACACGAAAAATTTACCTTTGTGTACATGTGTTCAGTCACTGCCGAATTATGTCAATGAACGTGAGGCATGTTTACCGGTTAAGGAGGCTTACACTTCAGCCTGTTGGATCATAAATGCACGTGATCTGAATCGTGGAGTATTTCTGTGCCCAGAAATATTTACTGCCGATCACAGTGGCCGCGCGGTCTAAGACGTGAACTGTCTTCGGTCGCTCAGACAATGGGATCGTGGGTTCGAATCTCACTTGAGGGATGGATATCTGTATGCGTTTATTCTGTGTTTGTGTTGTCCTGCGTGTAGGTAGCGGCCTTGCGACGGGCTGATCACCCGTCCAAGGAGTCCTACCGACTGTTTATAAGCTCAAGAACCCGAAAAGCGGCAGAGTTCCGACAGAGAGCTGTAGAGCCATAGACAGAGATGCGTACTGATGTTAGATGGGGCTCTGTGTGAGGAAGCGAACGGTTTAAGTTACTTTGGATTCCGCTAGAGAGCTAAGTAGATTAGAATATTCACGCATGCGCATATGCAGATGCGTAGTATACAGCCCCATGTGGAGGAGGGTCAACATGCATATTTGGCCCAGGCATACATATTCCATTTAATTTAAAATTCATAGCATGTAATCCAAAGTGTGAGAAGTTCGTTCAATAGAAATGTTGATTTATTACTAGCGGTCTTTCGTCGATATTTATATGCATTGTTTGAATTATAGGGAATGTTATATTTTAAAGTATTTGATAAATACATTCATATATTTATATGGATTTCAGAGTTTCGTAGGGATCCTACATTTATGACTGGCCCATCTCACCTCTCTCAGGCCCTGAATATATCGTAAATAAATACAGAAAACATTATTTTTATGCAATGATAATTTGATTGGTAAAGATTAAGAGAAATTGTGTTGATTCTCATTTCATCAGTAGATATATTTAAATAAATTTCAAATACGCTCTCACAGAGGAACTCTCTCTGAGGAATGGACAAGGCACAGACGTAGGAAAACTTCTCAAACCTAATTCATTTCCTCTAATGTGACACTAAGTGCTGAAGTGAATAAGTGTACGAGAGCTTTGTATCCAGTATACAACCCAAGTGGGAGACGGAGGAAACGGATTTAAAAGAGAAAAATAAGATGAGGACCATTCGAATAAAATGCTACCGCAAAGAGAATGACAAATACAGACAAGATTGAGGTACAAAGATGGACAAGCAGAAAAGGAGACCCTTGAAACGTGACAAAGAATAGGGCTCAAGAGGTAATACAAAAGAGGGACAATTCGGCAATGTACGCCGCTAAGAAAACAGAAAAAATATTCTACCTGACCTGGAACTTATTACAAGCGTCAAGTACATTACGGCTTAACACAAAACACAAACATTAATAAAATAACGTTTATAAAATATGGACTGCGAGCAGTAACCCTATTTTTTATTGCTACTGGGGTGGGACTAAGTCCCTTGTACTGCGGCCACTTCTGGCCTATTGTACCAGCCCCAAATGATAGGTGAGGGTGATTGTGGAGCAATTGGTGGAATGGAGATTGGCGGGGGAAACCGAAGTACTCAGAGAAACTCCGCCCCAGCGCCACTTCGTTCACCACAAATCCAACTTGACCAGACCCGGGATTGAACCCGGGCCGCCGCGGTGGGAAGCCAACGACTAACCGCTTGAGCTATAGCGCGGCCCGAGCAGTAACCCTAATATCATCTTTAGTTCAGAAAGGGATATAATTATTTAGCATGTCTATGTAAAATTAATTCTTCATAACTTGTACTCTTCTCCAAGTATAATTAGAACGATCAAGTCAAGGAGGATGGGGTGGGCAGGTCATGTAGCACGAATGGGGGAGACGAGGAATGCGTATAGGATATTAGTGGGAAAGCCAGAAGGAAAGAGACCACACGGAAGACCAAGGCGTATGTGGGTGGACAATATTAGAATGGATATTAGAGAGATAGGATGGGATGGTATGGATTGGATAAATCTGGCTCAGGATAGGGACCAGTGGAGAGCTCTTGTGAACACGGTGATGAACCTTCGGGTACCATAAAATGCTATTCTTCAGTAGCTGCAGAATTGGCGGCTCCTCAAGAACGGCTCAGCTCCGTGAGTAAGTAAGTAACGTAAAATTAATTCAAGGAGAATGAAATGGGTAGGGCATGTAGCACGAATGGGGGAAAGCGGAATGTATATTGAACCTTCTTCAGTAACCGCCAATTTTGTAGCTACCCAAGAACTTCATAGCATTTTATGGAACCCGAAGAGTCATTACCGTGTTATGTACAGTATAGAGAATACTGGTAGAAAAGCCAGAATGAAACAGACCACTAGGAAGACAAAGACGTAGGTGGGTGGACAATATTAAGATGGGTCTTAGATACGTCAACCGAAGCTTTGGAAGGACATGTCACCTCCATCTTGTGGGTCGAAGAATAAGCCAAGCAAGTTACCTGTCAGCTACAAGCTTGCTACCTTCTCATGCTGGTTTCTTCCTTGACTTATTCTCCGACACTGAAGTTGAAGCCAATATGTTCCTAAGAAACGTCAGTTGGCTTTCGATGAACTACGCGGCTTTATGACCCAGAAGACAGAACTCTTCAACGAATAATTTTAGTTCACTCACTCACTCAAGGAACTGAGCCCTTCTTGAGGAGACTCCAGTTGCGCAGCTACTCAAGAATTTCCCAGCATTTATGGAACTCGAAGGTTCATTACCGTGTTCATAAGAGCCCTCCACTTGTCCCTATCCTGAGCCAGATCAATCCAATCCATACCATCCCATCCTATCTCTCTAAGATCCATTTTAATATTGTCCACCCACCTACGCCTTAGTCTTCCCAGTAGTCTCTTTCCTTCTGGATTCCTCATTCTGGATTCTGGATATTCCTCTTCTACACCACTCGTGCTACATGCCCTGCCCATCTTATCCATCTTATCCTTATCATCCTCATTCTGGATTCTGGATATTCCTCTTCTACACCACTCGTGCTACATGCCCTGCCCATCTTATCCTCCTTGACTTGATCATTCTAATTATCCTTGGAGAAAAGTACAAGTTAAGAAGCAGAAACTGTGCAGTTTCCTCCATCCTCCTGTCACCTCATCTCTTCGGTCCAAATATTAGTTGGAACATAAAACTTAATCATAGTGAGAGGACGTTGGTATGCCCTTTCTGTGAATTTAGTTTGTCGCATAAGTCGTACGGCGTTACAGGAAATAGATGTGCATTTATCATAAACAAGAATTCCTGCTTTATTCTTCCTTGTTTAAAAACATGTTTCTGAAAAATACAATGTATTAAAATAAAATAAATTTTCGTTTAAATTTCTCTGTAACTATTTGCGTGTAATCCTTAATAAAAAATCTAATATATTCGTCCAAATTACAGGAAATTTCCCACGGTCGATATATGTTTAATTTAATTCAATTCAGTTCAATTCTTTACTATTTATGTGCCGAGTCAAAAGCTGCAAGGCCAATTACAGACAGAGCACAGTGCAGATACAAGTAATTACATTATGGACAAACATAAAATCAAAGAAAAATTACAGGCAAGCACTGGAGGAAAAACACATTAATACAGAAATTAAACAAACAAACAAACAATTATCCCAATTCTTTTTTCCTTGGCACTACAGCCCCAGTGGGCCTAGGCCTACCTCCATGAACTTCTCCGTTCACTTCGGTTTTTCGAGACCTTAGTCATAGGGTAGGACTCCTTGGGCGGGTGATCAGCTCGTCGCAAGGCCTCTATCTGTACAAAAACACAGAAAAACGCACACAAACATCCATGCCCTGAGTGGAATTCGAACCAACGATCCCGGCTTCCGAGCGAGCGAAGACAGTGCATGTCTTAGTCCGCTCGGCTACCGTGACCGGCTTATCACAATTTTACCTCTAAAAAATATGTTACTGATGGTCGTGGTGCATGGACCGGCTAAGGTTCACCCCGTATTCGTTCGTTTATTCGTTAAAAAATAACTCTACTTCGGCTACATTTTAAAACAGAGAAATACAGAAACAGAGAAAGAAGCTATGGGAAACACTCCAAAGAGAAGCAGAGGGTCTTCAGTTTCTCAGTTATAATTATAATCATCCTTTGCATATTAAATATTGGAGTATATTTTCCATGTTTCTTAATACTGTGATGCATATGGCCATTGCTAGGCAACGGCTCAGTAAATACATTCCCGAAGTTACGCTCCACTGTTAGGTAACGAACCAATAAATACGCATTCTTGATAACACGTGACACGTGTTTTCCGTGGGGTCCATGCCGAGGAATTATAAGAGGGCACAGAATGAGAATAGGAAGAGTACAACAGACTACAAAAAAGTACAACGAAGTAAGAGAACGAGAACGGGGCGTGTCTTAGGAATTTGTGAAGTGAGTAGATTAGTGACAGCGCTATAATTGAATGTGATTAAGAGAGATTGTAAAATAAGGTGTTAATAAACACAGTCATCCAATTCAGATCCCGTTAATCTTAGTCACGGAACCCCGGACACGTGACAATACGTAGTACCATTTGAGAGAAAACTGCTTATTTCCAAAAATTTCAAGGATAAATATTTTCCACCTATTTTCAATAAAGCAAGTCGCGCTTTATTGTAACAGTGTATTCCGAACATCGGTGTGTTGGTTGCAGTGGAGTGGTCTAAGACATGAAGCGATTCTACTCAGAGAAGGAGGGTCTCATCTGCTTTTGTTGCGGTTGGTACCACTGCAGTCAACTGCTGAGAGAGCTGTTCCTTTTGCCAAGATGATTACTATCTACTTGCCACTAGTCCTTCCAGTACACACGATAGGTATAAAAATGGGTTGGTGTTAAAAAGTTATTAAAATTCTTGTTGAGTGCAGTCCTTGTAGGGAAGTCATGTCAACCATTCATTGCACACTTCGGGGCCAGAGAATTGCCTGTCGAGGACCATACATAATGAGGAGCTGAGAACAGTAAATATGTGTAAATAATATAACGGCTTTCTATTCTAATATTAGCTGCTGCTACAAATAGCTTCGATCATCATTAAATTTATGAGTTCTTTACAGCATTCAATAAAATAAACCAACACCAAAAAGACAAAATAATTATCTGCTCTTCTGTATCACATATTTAAATCCTAAAAGCAGTGACGACAAAATTAGCTATGGGATTTCAAGTTTCTACACAGATGAAAGTTTGGATTTTAGACTTCCGGGTTATGACACCGTGTAGTCTATTATATTAATTCTCCTGACGAATTTATTGCCTCAAATTTTTTTATCGTGAAAATGCAATCAGAAAGGTCAGAAACTTCCTCCAAAAGTTGCTCTACTAGGATGCATGATGTCATGACCCAAAGAAACCACAAGCCATGACATATAATTAGGTACTGTCGATACACAGTAAAATTAATGTACAAATGTAATTTTGGTGCATGCATATTAATTATAAACTTTCCATAGCGTGAACTCCATAAAAATAATTATCAAATTTCTCAGATGGCTCGTGGCACAAGAGAATTATTATACATGATAAAATAAAGGCCTTATTTAAGCAGACCTACATAACTTCCATTTGAAATGTTAACCTATACGGAGTATCCAATGGACTAAAAACAAAACACACTCCGTGGCCTGTAGTCCGCAAGCGAACTATACCGACATAGTGACCGCCGCTTGTCGGTGAAGTTAGTGCCAACTTATGCGGGTAGAGGGTGTCGCGTGGTCAGCGCAACGGGTCCCCACGGCCGTTAATTTCGGTTTTCTAGACCGGAGCCGCCATTTCCTTGAAATAGCTCCTTAATTATCCTCACGAGATTGAGTGAACCCCGTTCCAGACCCACTACTGCTCAGAAAACCTGGTAGCCCCGGGAATCGAACCAGGGACCTCAGGATCTGTAACTAGGAATTCTGACCACTAGACCACAGAGGCGGTTCAAATGGAATAAGATTAGAAATTAATTCTGACTAAAGTATAGTGTTACAGATCTGTCTGTATTTCGATTGAGTTTCCAAAAACAGATTTCGAGAAAGTCCAATAATTATTTTCAAGCGGTAGCGCTTCTGAATTATATTATGGGTAGGCCCGGTTCGAATCACGGCTAGGACACTGACTATCCTTATATTTGTCATATTTCTCTTCAATCCATAAGAAGAAAATTCCGGGGTAGGATTCTAAATTATGCAACAACCGGTTCCTTCACAATCCTTTCATATCCACCGATCCATAACATTCCTTCGCACCATACGACTTAAAATAACCAGAGAGTTGATAGAGCGTCACTAAATTAATGGAGGTCCATTCACCCTTCCTTTTGATCATCTGTCCATTAACCCACAGGTGAAAATTTTCATTCCTACGTCAAGGTTCAATTGCCTGCCGGAGCCACACGAAAACGATGAAAATGAAGTTCATAATTTAAAGATTTATACTCAAAAATAAGTCAGTACGTTGTATGATTATCAAATTTATATATCCGGCTAGCTTCCAGGAACGGAGGGAAGGGCTTAGAATAAATCGTTCTTATTATTATTATGTTCCCTATTCAAGTTTACCTGGGGTTTAAATTCAGCACGTCTGTTTTGTAAACTGTTGGCCTTCGAATTCCTTCTCGGTACACCAGACACTTTTCTTCCTACTAGTTAGAGTTCAGCTGCCAACAGTGCGTGCAGGGACGCTGATTTGTTTGGAACCAAAAATGTTGCCCTTGATCTATCAATTACACTTTTGTAATTATTAAAATATTAAGTGTATTCAGTATAAACTTATGTAAACCTCTTTTTCCCATCTTATAACCTTTGGTGTCACTGCATTGATTGAACTGTTATTGTGTAAAGGTTACAAGTTGCCTTGTTTTGCCTTCTGTTCTATGTTTGTTTTGTTTGTCTCTTTGCTCCTGCCTGCTTTACAACTGGTCTTGGGGCTGTTGAGTAACCATTTAAATAAACAGAGAACTGAAATAAATAGAATTATCTCTGTCGTTATAAGTTATTATTATTATTATTATTGTTGTACTTGGCCACTGTGCTGTTAAGTTTGCATGTAAACAAACATGAATAGAATTTAATTTTAAGTTCTGAAATACAGAAACAAGAACTGAATTGAATTATTATTAATATTATTTTTTTTAAAGATTCATACTTTATATTTCTCAGTTATCAATAACAACTTAGATTTATGCTAATGAAATTATTATTATTATTATTATTATTATTATTATTATTACTTTGTTTGTTTGCTTGTCTGCATTAATGTGTTTTTCCTCCAGCGTTTGCCTGCAATTTGTCTTTGACTTTATGTTGTGTTAGTCCATTGTGTAATTACTTGTATCTACACTGTGCTGTGTCTGTAATTGGCCTTGTGGCTGTTGACTGAGCAAATAAATAATAAAGAACTGTAATGAATTGAACTGAATTATTCCTATCCTCACTTCTTAATGACAATTTCGATTTGTGTCGATAGCATTATTATTATTATTATTATTATTATTATTATTATCATCATTATAATCATCATCTCTTGTCACAGGTTTATTTCCTGGTATTCCTCTTCTTGAACCAGTGATACACCTCACCACTCAGGCTTCAAGCTTCGCACTGTAGCACTTTCCGTAGTATGTGTGATGTTCCCAGGATAGCTGTTTTTTGCAGTGAATCTATGGAGTGCTTACCAGGAATTAGTTCCAAATATTTTCTCAACCCTCTCGTGACTGTACCCGTGGCTCCAATAATTACTGGTATCACAAAACATTTCATGTTCCACATTCGCTGAATTTCGATGCTTAAATTTTTATATTTTAATTTCTTCTCTACTTCTTTTTGTACTACATTCCTATCCGATGGTACTGATTTATTATTATTATTATTATTATTATTATTGACGAGTCTGTACCGACTACTGACGACAGGTTGCCGTATACTCAGTTTCCTTTCCCACTCCCAAACACAGCCCCACCCCCCACTCCAAGGTTGTCTTCCTAAATCCCAGTTTACTAAACAGGTCCAGCCAGTAGTGCTTTGCCCTCGGCAGTCACTCAACTCAGCTGTAGTGTATTAGTTCCACTTCTTATCGCTTATTTCTTTTTTTTTTAAGTTCTATTTTGTGGTGAATGACAGGATCTTACAGAACGATTTCTTGTAGAGGATTATGAAGAAACTCTCTCCGCTATCTTGAGTGACGGGTGGAAGGCGCAGTACATAATGGCCCTAAACTGATATTGTAACACACACCTATTCAAGAATTAAAAACCATTTAAGAATTGTTGTTACGCTGATATGGATCACCGTACACGTTCCTTTCAGGTCCTGTCACACAGAAACCAGAGTGTGGGCGTGTGATATTAACATATCAACTACAGCAGTCATTTGAAGGCTACATGGAAAAGTATAACCGGATGTGTTTGAGTGTATGTTTTGTCTTATCGACACCAAGAGCCGTGATGCACAAAACGTGCACTGTCTTATACCGGATCGAATCCCGTCAGGAGCATGCAGGTTTTTAAGCATTTCATCATCATCTTTCATCACAGTCATCACCATGATATAGCCTCCTATCGCTTCTGGGTAGATGCAGTAAAAGGTAAAGTTAAGTTGTAATTGTGCCATTCCATAAAAATATATGGGGGAGTGGAGGTATAGCTCCGCCATTCCTGACCTCCTACTAGACAGAGTGGTCAGCGCTGGGGAAGGAGCCCGCGGTACACATTGGATAATAGTATGCAATGCAATTGTCTAATGAAGGTTGGGCCTATAGCTTAAGGATCCCTGAGAACTGACAGCCATGTTTACGGAAATTTAACGCGTTCGCAAGTTCTGTGTGAGAAATTCTGAGCCCTTTTACATATCTCACACTTCTCACAGTTTTATTATTATTTTTTTAAAATATGAAAAATGTAAAATCAAATTCACTGTCATAAACATTTACGAAAATTGTAAAACAACAAACAAACAAACTTCGTAGTAGACCTGTAGTCCGCAAGCGAACTAAACCGACTGAGCGACCGCCGCTTGTCGGCGAAGTTAGTGCCAACTTTTGCGGATAGAGGGTGTCGCGTGGTCAGCGCAACGGTTCCCTACGGCCATTAACCTCGGTTTTCTAGACCGGAGTCGCTATTTCCTTGAAATAGCTCCTCAATTATCCTAACGAGGCTGAGTGAACCAAGTTCCAGACCGACTACTTCTTAGAAAAACTGGTAGCGTTGGGAATCGAATTCAGGACTTCTGGATCTGTAGCCAGCAACTCTGACCTCTACACCACAGTGTAACACACAGATTTTGATAGTATCCATTTTCGCGATATAATATCTACCACATAAGAACGAATATAGAGCACAGCCATATTTTTCCAATGAGATAATCAGAAAAAAAAAGTTTCTGTGACAGAACTGAATATGTCATTTGGTTCTCAGGATTTAAGCAAAAATAAGTATAAAAAGTATATTTTCAACACATTATAAATTCATAATTTATTATCTTTAATAAAATTGTAAATATTTTCACAATTATCATTAAAATTATAAATTATAACTACCCATAAGCAGGTTCTTCATATTTGTTCTTCAGGGCTCGAAAATAAGGTAACCCCCTCTTTTCTAAGAAGCAGTACTTTGGATAATACGATATATGAAATTAAGGCGAAAGTTATCATGTGATTTGTACAATTTTCTTTTAATGAGGCAACCCCCTTATGGTTGTGTTGCAAGACCGAAACATGTGGTCAACATACACAGTAAACAAGATATACCTAGATCGTAATTACAGCTGGGACTACGGCCTACTTATGGAAGAAAAATTAAAGAAAAGAACAAAGATTTCTAACTCAGCCAGAAATATATCCAACTTCTTTTTGGGACGTATACAATTTAAATCCAGGCTGGGACCTGCTATTCTCTCTTAAATATAACGTAACTTTCCCATATCCCTCCCTACAAATAAAGTAGAGGCAATGACCACTACAGAATGACATTCGAGTTTATGACATTAATTTAATATTTTGCCTATTACAGTTTTTGTTAATTTTTTGGTTGTGAGGTAAGGCTGAGTCCATTTCGTACGTCGGCCATTATTTGACCTATTATACCAGCCCCGGATGACAGTGATAATGAGTGTGAAGCAGTAAGTGGAACGAAAATTGGCAGGGGAATCCGAAGTTCTCGGAGAAACCATGCCAAAATTCCATTTTGTCCACCACAAGCCCCACATGAATTGACCTGGGCTCGAATCAGGGCCGCCGTGGTGGGAAGCCGAAGACTAACTGCCTGAGCTATGGCACGGCCTATAAAAAGGGTGCCAATAAAACGTGGTGTTCCCAAGCGGTCACCCATCCAAGTACTAACACGCCCCATGTTGTTTCACTTAGGTGATCGGACGAGAACCGGTGTCTGTAACATGGTATGACCGCTGGCTACTGTTGCGTCGTATTGCAGATCACAGCAGAAGAGTAGAGAAGCATGTTCCACCTAGCACTAGAGCAGTACAGAAACACATTTCACATCAGACAACAAACGTTGTATAAGCCTGTCAGTAATATGGGATTTTCAAAATAACGGAGATTAGAAGCAAGACGAAGGGACGACAGTAGATTAAATTATAAGCGGATTATTCTCACCACTCAGCGTGACTATGATGGCGCTCGCGCCAGTCCCACCTTCAGATAAACAGGCACCACAGCCCGAGAGGGTCAATTGGTACGGACAAGGTAATAAAACTTCTTGGGGACCACTCAGAGGAAACCAATAAAATTCACATGAAAGGAAGGTCTATAGGAAATTCTGTGAAGGCAAAGTTGTCCCTATGCTTAACTAATTAGGCACTAGGCCGTGAAGACGTGTGGGGAAGTGGATGTATATACCCAAGTTTTCTTGACCTCAGCACTAGCTGGAGATGAATGGTCAGCTTCCCACCCCTGCCGCTTTACCCCCGGGGAAAAACCTCCCGGTACCCATTGGATAGGAGGTTGGGTGGACCCCAGAGCCGGTCTGTACGATATGGAGAAGTGAAAATTCTTGACCCCACCGGGACTGGAATTCCGATCCCTCCGTCGTCCAGCCAATAGCCAGTCACTATACCGACTGAGCTATTGCGGCTCACCTGAAGGATTCCGTAAGCTGTGTTAATCAGCTTGATAGCAAGTATTAGATGGTGGTTTTCTGGTTTATGACACTGTGTTTTCCGTTATATGGTTACCAGTGTTTCGGAGGATATCACTGCTCACGTATTCAGGGTATAATATGCAGGCAGAATGTTACTCCGAAACTTTGATAATATCCAACTAGACTACATGGAGTCACAACCCAGAAAACCATATCAATGAAAATAGTTCATACGATATCAAGAGGTCGCACTTGAGTGCACATGTTAAAATTTACCCTCACAGAGAGAATAATTCCAAGGCAGATTTAAATTTCCTTCCTCAAGTCACTCTGTAATAGCTTATCACTGAATATATTCTCAGTTTACGATGTCTGTTGGTGTGCTGGCCCGGGTACAGAAAATGGGCAAATGTTGTCTTCATTTAGGACAGCAACTTGGGATGCTAGAGCCAAGGACTATTCGTGGCTGTCTCTGCTCCCCACAGCAGAACAAGACGCAGTGAAAACGTAACCTAGGCAAAGTGGGCGCTCGTAACATGACATATTCGTAATCCCAAAATATCTTAGACCTTTACATTTCATAGTCTTATATTGTCTTCTGAACTAGCGCTCAAAGGTAAAATAGAGAAAAAAAAATGACAGATACATTTTATAAGATTTAAGGTTTTCACACCCGTGGTTACAAAGTCAAGTGATGTTTCGGAGGAACATGTCACCTGAATCTTCAGGCTTTTACTTGCTGCTTGCTTCACGCTAGTTTCTGGCTTAACTTATTCTTCAACCCTGAAGTTGGATACATGTTCCTCCGAAACGTCAGTTGACTTTCAACGGGCTACACGGCGTTATATCCCAGAAGATAGAACTCTTCGTTGTCATATATATTTCTTTGGAGGAATATTCCAGGATATTTATGGTTGTTCAAGGTAATTTGGCGGCAGCAGCTCCCTCCGAAACTTCAGTGTGTACTTATATATATATATATATTTGATCTACCTCAGGATAGGAAGAAGTGACGGAATGTAGCGGATATGGCAATGAATATTCGGGTTTCACAAAATGTTTTGAAACTTTTGAGTAGTTGAGTGACTAGCTGCTTCTCAAAAAGTACACAACTCCCTGGAGTAAGTAAGTGACATCACATTTCAGAAAACCTAACTCTTCATTACTGCATTTTCCCCGAACCTAGGTCTCTCAACTTGCTCGGATAAAATCCTAATAAAATTATGTAGGTATACATTTTTCATTACCTCCTTCCTTCATGTCTGCCAACATCATCGTCCATTACGTAACAATCCTACCACTTTTTGGCGAAAAGTGTAAAATACAACTCTTCCCATTATGTATATTTCTAAATAAAATACATTTACGTTTTACTTATGTAACCGTCCGGTCAGGAAAACCGAAATTAACGGCCGTGGGGATTCGTTGTTCTGACCACGCGACACCCTCTATCCGCTAAAGTTGGCACTAACTTCGCTGACAAGCAGCGGTCGCTCGGTCAGTGTAGTTCGCTTGCACACTAAGAACAACGGAGTTTTTTTTTTTTTTATAACCGAAATGTCGCATGTTATTGTAATTTGCTGGGCCAACGTACGCAGATACCATCTCTCTCCAGTAAGCAGAATATGAGTACAAATATTTATGGACTGCTGGAGGTAGCAGACATGGCTACACAACTGTATGATGCCCCCCCCCACCTTCCCTCAACAGACGAGTAGCGACATCTGCATCCCGCAACTGCAATCCCTTACAAAACAACATTATTCCCCAACTTCAATCCAGAAATTTCCTTATTAATATTCATCGCTTCTCCTCAATCCGATTCACCGCGACCGTAAAAGAAAAGGAAGAAGAAAGATGGTAGGATGAAAGTAAAAGAAGAAAAAAAAAGAACAATAATTCAATTTCTGAAACAAGAGAAGACGAGAGAGTTCCGCTTTCGTTTCGTCTCCCACTCCAAACCCCCCTTACTTCTTATTTCTTGCTCCCATCTACCCATTCCTTGGTAAAATTTGCAATTCCTTGTCTGATGACAGAAACAATCTATAAGAAGCTGTATAGTTAATGGACCACAAGGAAATCTTTAAGAACAACTTTCCATGTATCGAACAAAACATTCGTTATGTAATTTCAACTGTTTCCTTTGTCTTGGCTGGGATTATGTTTATATAAGCTTCCACTGGTCAAAATGTTCTCTCTGAGAAATGACTTGTGTTTACTCTTCAAGACTGACTCAACACTTCCTTCATGCATTTTATCAAGTGACTGCTAATATAAATGGGATATTATAGATATTAAACAAATTTTAGCGCACTAGGCTTATACTGGGGACATAATAATCACTTAGTTATTCAAGAAATACAAATATCTTAAAACCCCACTTATCTTATGTCAATATTATTAGTATTCTCCCACCTATACCTCAGATTCTTAACTGGGCCCTTCATATGAACACGTCAGCCGATCATAGTGGCCGGGTTGTGGGTTCGAATCCCACTCAGGCACCGATGACTGTGTATGCTTATTCTATGTTTCTGTTGTTCTGTGTGTAAGTAGCGGCCTTGCGACGGGCTGATTCCCCATCCAAGAAGTCCTGCCGACTTTGTACAAGATTAAGGCATGTAGTAAATATATCGCTTTGCCTGAAAGAGTTCATTTCTCCACAGAGATCCTGTTTCCAGTGGATATGTACCGCTTTCTGCGTTTTAAGCTTGTTTCCGTGTGTTTATAGGATTCATTTCGAGCCAGGCAAAACTCCTTCATTTTATATGCATATTTCTTGTAGTGTTCCACTTTTGTGTCAATTGCTCTACAACCCTTCGGGTCTTGGCCCAGTTTTCGGTTTCTTAACATTAAAAATACTCCGAATTTTTATAACACAGCGTGTTTCGTATGAGGCTCACAATAAATAAAGATTATGTTCATAAATAGCCTTCACCGATTGACCACTATAATGGAGATGCGGCGTGTGTACTCTAAGATATGAGCTGAAATTTGAAATATTATTACTGTAGGGCACGCGGTAGCGTAGTTGGTTGAGGCACTATGCTACAAGCCAGCCGCACTATGGCCATGGGGTCCACTCAGCCTCTAACAGAAATGAATACCAGGAATCTTCCTGGGGGTAAAGGGCGGTCGACGCATAGGGCTGACAACTTTACCGCCATCTGTGAGCCTATTGTCTAGAAGATGTGGGAGTCTCGGCGTCTCACAAAACTATGGGCCTTCACGGCCTATTACAGGGATAGCTTAACCTTTTTTATTATATTATATTCAAATGAATTTCATGCTTCAAGGGGTAAATATTTTTAACAAAATAACTTTCCGTAATCGGCGACATGCTTAATAATTTCAAACTGAGTTTACTGCGCTAAGCATAAATAGAACTAGGTTTTCTGAGTTGTCCGTGCCGCTGCTATATAGCACGAGTCCACTTGCAGCTGAAGATAGTCCAGGAGAGTTTTTAGTTGAGTTCCGTGCTTCCAGGATGATTGAAAAAAATGGTAAGAGGACTTCATAGTGATTTGAGGTTCTAGTTTATGTGTTGAGATACGTTGTCAGGGGACGACTAGTGAAGACGGAGAATCCCAGTGAGTGTGCAACGGTGAATTATAAATTGTGTAAATCAGCGATAGTGCTCTATTAATCGTAATTAAGAGAACTTGTAACCGAAGTGTTAATAAATCCAATCATCCGACCTAGAATCCGTTATTTTAGTCATGCGTACAACCTACATTTGACAATAGAGTTATCACTCATAAAATTATTGGAAAATAATAAATTCAGGTTAAAAGTATTAAGCATTTCGCTGATTACTGAAAGTTATATTCTTAAAAAAAGTGCATTTTGAAGCATTAAATTCATTTGAATATAATAATATAATATATTATATTATAATGAAAAGGTAATGCTATCCCTGTAACAGGCCGTGGAGGCCCAAAGTGTTGTGAGACGTCGAGGCTCTCATATTTTCAGGACAATCGGCTCACAGAAGGCGGTGAGGTTATCAGGCTTACGCGCCGGCCGCCCTTTACCCCCCAGGAAGATTCCTGGTACACACTTCTGTCAGAGGCTGCCGTAAAATGAAATGCCAACTACTAAAACAACGTAAGAAGAAAGAAGAACTTCAACTTTGAACACCCATTGGGATATGTTCGAGATCTATTATAAAAGACAAGTAAATATGCAAGGAAAATATGTGAATCCAAAATCTAACCCAGCATTTGTTTACTTTCACATAAAAACAGATTCTTTTTATGAAAATACGTAAGAATAAAATGGGATGGAAATGAAATATAGGTAGGTTATATTTTCTATTTCGCTGTTCTCTCTCTCTCACGCAATGTACGCAACGGCTCTGGAGCATGAAATTGGATCGACAGCTAGACAGACACATCCAAATCTGTTACAGGAATCGCAGCGCAACCAGCGAGGCGGAGGGGGGAGTGCTTCCCTTTATCAGAGGTACGAATAAAGAAACAAGAAAGCATCTGCCGATATACGTTGCTAGTTGAAACCAGAAGCGGACTGGAGAACACCTGCAAAAATCTGCCATTTTATGAACCGTGCAATATAGTTAACACAGCGTAACGGGGCTGCTAAATGTATTGGTCTAAGCAAATACAATTAAATTCCTCTTCTTATCAATAAAAATAATTGTATTTTGAAGTTTCGGAGTAAGAGGCCCGTACGTTTGAATAGGAAAGCCACTAGTGGTCACCGTAGACTGTGGATTGAGCGAAAAGATTCTAGACATGAAATATACCTGCGAATCTATTAAAAAATTTAATCGTGAATAGGCGACAATGAATAGTCCTCCTGTTTGGAGTTGAGTGTCACTTATCCGTCGTTACGAAACCCGAAGGAAACCTCCGAACTGGAGGAAACCAGAACAAATGATACTGGAATAAACGTGGGGCAAATTTCCTCCTGAAGACTGTTGGGGCGAGCGACGGACTGTCCCCGGACTGCAATGTAAACTGGATCTTAACTAAACATATCAGGGGGTTTCTTGAGAAGCTTATAGTTGCCCAGCTAATCAAATAATTCCTTTCCTTTTATGAAGATTCATTATTGTGTCCACAAAATTCATTGGTCCCTATCCTGAGGCTGAGGAATCACTCCACATTTTCATACTATTTTTCTCAAGTATTCATTCTAATATTGTAAGAGTTGAGGTTTTCACGGCGGTAACTATGAAGAAAGCCGTGTTCTGGGATGTGGAGCCGTGCAGAACTTGTGTGAGCCGACGTTTTGAAGGAACGTATCGTCTCCATCTTCAGGGTAGGAAAATCCGTGAGCGAGGAACCAGCGTGAGCAGGTGACTGCAGCCTGCACCTGCTGATAGACAGACAGACAGACAGACAGTCAGACAGACAGACAGACAGACAGACAGACAGACAGACAGACAGACAGACAGACAGACAGACAGACAGACAGACAGACAGACAGATAGATAGATAGATAGATAGATAGATAGATAGATAGATAGATAGATAGATAGATAGATAGATAGATAGATAGATAGATAGATAGATAGATAGATAGTACAGGGGTCCTAACACTTTTATGATTATCCACAAGTGTCCTCAGATGCAATTCAAGTGCTCTTAGCAGTTAAGATATCCTCTGGTGTGACCTGTTTGAAGGACTATGCACTGCAATGGGAGGAACGTCTGGTGAAATCTGCGAATATCTCGGGACATACGGGAAGAGATATTCCGCCCCTGAATATCCGATCGCTGACGCGTCACACTGGGGACTGTTGCTACTGACTACACATCAGGCTGCTTGCGTCGCCGGTAGAAAGAAAATCTGAGGTTCAAAAAGAAAGAGGAGTACATAGTAAGCGACGACATGATAATTCTTCAATCTCTCTACACAATCAAAACCGAAATCCATTGAGACGCGAGAAAAGAATAGGAAAGAAACGAAAAGTAAATCGGAAAAAAAGAGAATATGTGACGACTTTGTATTGTTTTGTGTATACTCTTTTATTTTCTCCGAAGAAAGAAATTGTTAGAAACCTTCCGCTGCTCAGTGCTGTGTCAAAACAGGATATTTTCGATCGCTCTCTCGCTATATGTGAAAGTTCCTTTATTTGTTTCTGTGCTTTAAACTTCTAGAAAAGCTTCTGTAAACGCCTAAGAACAAAGTTTCTTGTCTGCCTCCCATCTGTGTGTACTTTTAAGTCCATGTTTCTTTAGTAATGAGTTGAAATTTTGTTATACAATTAATTAATGCGTCGATGAAGCCCACATAAAAGATGGGTAAGTTTATACATTAACTAACATGAAAGAAACCTCACTAGACATTTTGCATTCAAGCTGAAGAAACATACCTAAATTCCTTACTGATTAAGCTTATCTTGCGCGTTCTGGAGGTTTTCAAATGTTTACAGTCAAGTGAATTGTATCACAACACAGAATCTCTCATTGATGTCTCTTTGATTCGCTGATGATAATTAATTAGTAACGTCATAAGCAGAAGGGTACAAGCTATTAGGATTTAATTACTCTTTCCCCACATATTTTTCCTTTCTTAATCTGCTCCTCTTACACCTTTATGGTGTCGAAGTATGAATGTATGTATGAGGGGTAGGCCTCCTCGGCCCTTCACCGCGACCTACAGTGGTCTATTGTGCTTGACGGTGTCGAAGTAAGTAAATTTTATTCTTTCTTAATCTAGGACAGTCGGTAGTGACGCTGATCATTCTCAGCCCTTATTTATTTGGATGATTATAGATGACCATGAAATTTATTTCTAATTAATTCTCGGTAATTTTAATTTAAAAAGTCTTATGTTTCGATATTACTGGAAATGTATTGTGATCTTTAATATCGTATTTCATTGTCTGGGACTTGCAATACGGTGTTTATGTTGAAATTTCTAGATTCTGGCAGGACCAAGGAGTCCGGAGTTCTGATATTTACGAGCAGTCATAAATGTATCTCGGGTACAGGGAACCGGACGCGCCTAAAGGGAAGGTCAATGAGAAGGACAGGTCAGAACTTGTTACAGTTGCCTGTGAATGAGGGCCAGTATGATTGAGTCGCCTCGTTCAAGCTTCCTACGGAAGATGGGATGAAATGTATATGTCCACACCATCTTTCGAATTCTCGGCGTGGGGTGTGCAAACCATTCCACAAGAGAGACTTTCACAATATTCCGAACTGAACGGACGTGACCCTTGCACGCTCCGAGATATAGCTTGCCGATCGTGTAACGCTGTAACTTAAAGCTAAGAACACATTAATTTAACAGTGTGGTTTGGAGAACAAAGGTGAATAAACGTTATTTGGATTAACTCCCAGAATACCGCTTTCTTCTGCATCGCTACCCTGAGACTCATGCAAACCGACCCAGCTAGTTTCCCGTACCTATACCGATCTTCCTTAGTTTGATCTGTGGGGACAACTTTCAGTGGCCATCATACACTGTCCTAAGGTAGAAACAGGTGTAGCAGGGATAGCACCATTCCGACTGTGCCGATACAAACAAAGGCGGGTTGGAAAAGAGCGGTGTTAGTAGGGCACCTTGGACGGGGGATCGGTCCGTCGCAAGGCCAAACAGAATAAACACAAACATAAGATACATCCATGCCTTCGGTGGGATTCGAACCCACGATCCCAGAGTCCGAGCGAGCGAAGACAGTTCTTGTGTCAGACCGCGTGGCCACTGTGATCGGTCCCACACAATTACAGTAAAATAAGGCATTAGATTCTTATGCTTAAAGAAGTTCTTTGACGTACTACATGAATGATATCTAATTATATTTCATTCTTAATACGTTGCTAAATATTCTCATCATTAATTCGATGTAAATGCAATGCTGTAATACTACATCACCAAATTCGAAATGGAAATTTAGAAATCCCTTCATCTAATAAAGGACCGTCTCTGTGGCCTAGTGGTCAGAGTTTGTGCCTACAGATCCAGAGGTCCTGGGTTCGATTCCCGAAGCTTCCAGACGCTCCACTCAGCCTCGTAAGGATAACTGAGGAGCTATTTCAAAGAAATAACGGCTCCGGTCCAGAAAACCTAGATTAACGGCCGTTGCGCTGACTACGTAACACCCAACTATCTTCAAAAGTCGGCACTAACTTCGCCGACAAGCGGCGGTCGCTCGGTCGGTATAGTTCGCTTGCGGTCTACAGGTCACGGAGTTTGTTTTGTTCATCTAATAAAGCCTTCTGCTGTGCCACTGTTTCTCAAAGTGAGCGCAGTGAAAGTTTGTTCCGGCTCACCGCCGATGGTGACAATCATATGATGTACGTAGTACCATAGAAAGCAAATTTTATGCATATGATTACGATTCAATAGCAAATATATTTTGTAAATCACATTTTAAGCCACTTCAAAGGAGTGGGAGGGCCCGAAACATTTTCATTCTAATGAAGAAAGTCTCACATTAAAAGAACCCAAAACTTGAAGAAACATTAAACAGAAAGTAGCAGGATTATGGCCTATATAATCCAGCCACTTCGACCCATGTCGATATAGGCCTTATGTCTTGTAATGAGGATTGGTTTTGTTCATCAAAACTATGTATTGTGGTCTTATGTTGCTTGTTTCAGAAAACATTTCCCTCATTAAAATCCAGAGATGTGAACTCCACCATCGCGTAATGTCCCACCTCCGCCATGTCATCATAGTCGACTGGCTGCCGCTACAAAATTACGACTTTTTCAGGAAGCGCAGAGGAAAACGGAGAACGAATAAAAGGGGGTAAAATTTAAAAAAAAAAAAGAGAGAAAATAAAAATTATTACGTAGTAATAGGCAAAAGAGTTTAAAAAGTAAAGCTGTTCATGTAACAGACCGTGGAGATAAATAGAGTTGCGAGACGTCGAGGCTATGTTACAAGTATAGCAGGTTCGATTCCCGATGAGGTCATTGGATTTCAATTTACCTAATGCTTGCAGCCGCACTATGGCCCTTGGGTCGACTCAGCCTTTAACAGAAATGAGTACCAGGAATCTTCCTGGGGGCGAAGGGTGGCCGGCGCGTAAGGCTGACAATCTCACCGCCATCTGTGAGCCGATTGTCTAGAAAATGTGGGAGCCTCGACGTCTCACAAACCTATTGGCCTCCATGACCCGTTACAGGGATACCTTTACCTTTTTATCCGAAGATGTATCTAAAGCCGAAATTGGTTCTTTTCACCCCACTGGTCTGTTAGGAGAAGTCGTGGCAATTAATCACAGAGAAGTATAGTACGAGGAGATTAACCTATTCAGGCTTAGTACAATTTTATTTTATTCATATCCTAAAAGTATTCTATATAGGAGAGGCTATGATAGACGGAATATGTAGCAGGAATGCGGGAGACATATTCGTAATGTTAGTCGCAAAACCTGAGGGGGAAGAAACTGTTTGCGGAACCTAAGGATAGATGACGATAATATTAAAATGGCTTTTAAATAAATGGAATGTGAGGGTGCAGAATAAATTCAACTGGCTCAGGATAGGGTCCAAGTGAACACGGCAATGAACATGCTCTACATATCGGCTGTGCCTCTCGCTTTCTCATACATTGTGCTCGTAGGCTATCAGCGTACACATCAGTAAGTGGCTTCTATGCTCACATGTAACGGCAGTTTAACTTTCATGCTGAAGATATATGCTCGAATGGAAATACTTCATGTGGTATTCTCATGGGGATGTAAAAATGGACGACAAAATGTAGTGATAGAGGACCTTATTTGGAGGGTTTACTAAAAAAGGAAGTGGTGATAGGGGAGGGTGTCGGTTGCTTGTATTATGCAATATAAGGGTGGTTTAGTACATAGTGGGGGGGAAACTTTGTGTTACGCATGCGTGGTAAAGTTACAAAAGCCCTGGGAGGATCCGCCCCTCGCCATTGTTGATCACCCCCCTCCTTACCATTGTTCACTCCACATCTGCAGCGGTTGGTTCGTATGCACAATGTGTAACGAGGTTCACACAGGGATCCCCAGATAGCATCACTCGTCACCCCATCAACCCGCCTCCCCCACCCCGAACGTTCGCGCCTAGTTGAAAACCAGACCCTTTTCCGTGTCCCACCCTCTTAACATGAGATTCTAGACTGCAGACTACATAACTTGACAGCAGCCCTCAAAGGTGAAAGGTAGAAATGTCTCGTGACTGACGGACTGTACTGCAAGAGCGCACCCCCCAAAACTTTCTACAGTGGCTTTCCCCAGTTCGACAGCCGAAATAGCTCAGACTAGGCTACATGATGTATGTCCGAGCTAGCAGAAGCAAGATATTTTCCACTTCTCCACGTCGTCCAGGGCGGTTACAGGGCCCAAGTTGACCTAATCCTTCCAGCCGCATTATGGCCCTGGGGTAGACTCAGCCTCTAACAGAAATTAGTACCAGGAATTAATAAAATAATTTTCCTGGGGAGTAAAGCGCGGCCGGCGAGTAAGGCTGACAACCTTACCGCCATCTTTGAGCCGATTATCTAGATAATGTGGGAGCCTCAACGTCTCACAACCCTATGGGCCTTCACGGCCTGTTGCAGGGATAGCTTTACTTTTTTTTATTTACTTTACCCAGCCTCCTATCCAATGGGTCCCGGGGGCTCTTTCCCCAGAAGAAAGCGGCCGGGGCACAAGGCTGACTACTCACCTCCACCTACGTACTGTCGAGGTGAAGAAGGTTGGAGCTATAACTACACTCATCATACGCTTTAACGGCGTGGATTTTAATTAATTAATTACTTAATTTCAGGGGATAACTTAAGTCTTACCTTTCCCCATTTCAAAGAGAGGAAAGCTGCTTCTGTTACTCTTTCCGATGAGCGTGAGTTCTGTTCTGGGGCCCGGAGGGAATAATACATGATTAGAAATGTAAAACACTCAAGTAATTTCTATTCATACAACGTAAGTTTATATGAAGTTGTAAGTTTTGGGGTTTTCACAACGGTGAATATGAAGAATTCCGTATTCTGGGATGTGGCGCCGTGTAGAGCTTGTGTTAGTCGACGTTTCGGAGGAACGTATCGCCTTCATCTTCGGGGTGGAATAAACCGTGAGCGAGAAACCAGAGTGAGCATGTGGCTGCAGACTTATATAGTGTTCCTCTATGGGGAGGCTACTCATTGACAGTCTGCAGCTATCTGCTCACTCTGGTTCCTCGCTCACGGTTTTTTCTACCCTGAAGATGAAGGTGATACGTTCCTCCGAAACGTCGGTTCACTCGTCTATTCGGCGCCACATCTCAGAAGACGGAATTATTTACATAAATTTAATTCAAATCACCTATAGTGCTTTATTTTATAGTGTATGAATTCTGTAGAAGATATGGCCACTTTCGAAATGATTTATAATGCGGTACAATTAATGTATTTAATTACTTGACAAAAGGAAACTAGATAATTACTGGCAAGCACTGAAAAAAACAAAGTATGGCTACAAAAATAAATAATGCAGTAAAATGGGAGCACGCGGTAGCGTAGTTGTTTGACGCACTATACTACAAGCCGGAAGGTCGTGGGTTCAAATCCCGATGAGGTCATTGGATTTTTCTTCAATTCACATAATCCTTCTCAAAGCACTATGACCCTGGGGTCGATTCAGCCTCTAACAGAAATGAGTACCAGGAATATTCTTGGGGGTAAAGAGCGGCCGGCGCGTAAGGCTAACAACCCTGCCGCCGTATATGAGACAATTAACTAGAAAGTGTGGGAACCTCAACATCTCACAACCTAATGGGCCTCCACAGCCTGTTACAGGGATACCTTTACTTTTTTACTGTAAGCTATAATGAGATTACGAATAGCATGGGAACAGTAAAGTAAGCAACGTGAAAACCAGAGCGAATAAACGCAGTAGAAATATTAGCTACGCTAGAAGGTCTTACTCTTACTTACTCATGGAACTGAGCCATTCTGGAGGAGCTGCCAATTCTGCAGCAACTCAAGAATCTCCCAGCATTTTATGGAACCCGAAGGTTCATTACCGTGTTCACAAGAGCCCTCCACTAGTCCCAATCCTGAGCCAGATCTATCCAATCCGTACCATCCCATCCTATCTCTCTAAGATCCATTTTAATATTCTCCACCTATCTACGCCTTGGTCTTCCCAGTAGTCTCTTTCCTTCTGACTCTCCCACCAATATCCTATACGCATTCCCCGTCTCCCCCATTCGTGCTACATGCCCTGCCCACCTCATCATCCTTGACTCGATCATTCTAATTATACTTGGAGAAGAGTACAAGTTATGAAGCTCCTCATTATGCAGTTTTCTCCAACCTCCTGTCACTTCCTCTCTTTTTGATCCATTATAAGACCGAAAAGTATCAGTACGTGAAATAAAATCTTTATGAACAAGTCAATATTCTTGAAAGAAATTATTATCATTGTTATTCTCATTATTATTATTATTATTATTATTATTATTATTATTATTATTAGAGAATACAAACAGCAGCAGAAACAGTACTACTACTACTACTACTACTACTACTACTACTACTACTACTACTACTACTACTACTACTAACAATAATAATAAGAACGGGACAATAATCTCAAGTTATAGAATTCTACATATAAATGTGCCTTTTCTTCAGGAACAAATGACTATGTTTTGGAGCTCTAACTATCCCCGTTTTCAGCCCTACATCGCTAAGAAGCAGAACGAGGTCCGTTCGTAAGCATTAGAGAACCACCTGTTGAGACATACAGATTAACATCTAACGCAAGTCTTACTTGTGAAAAATAAAAAAGATAAACAGTGAACTCGGGGAAAGTAACTGCGGTCTCTCCCTCAGATCAGAGAGCTCTGATAACGGGATATTTCTATATGTACACACTGCGTCTTAGAATATGACATCACTCAATATTTCCTGTACCGGGCAAATAGCTACATAAAGCGAAAGAAGGAAAGCAGTCCTGTGAGTAACATCATATGTTTACAAGGGGCAATACGCGTGTTGACTAAAAGGAAGGCTTTACAAACAAACACATGACCAAGGTATCACTCGCTTGCTGTCAGCATGAAACCAGAACTGTGAAGGTTTGCTACTGTAGTTCCAACTTAATACTGTTTCGAAACCAACTCAAGACACTGATATTCGCCTGATCATACATGAGTTATATTTGGATTTTTATACTTCGCAGTAGAACAGATGTCATTCCTATAAGACAATATCTATTTTATTAGCCTACTTTCCGTATTTTGAAAAAATGAGAAGAGGCTTATGAGATCACTTTGCTGTGTATCAATTCATTCAGGTCCATCTATCTGTGTATCCTCCATAATTTTTGTTGGGATGATTATGAAATCACCATCCTGTCTGTGTGTATCCCCTTAATATTTTTAGGAAGACTATGAGATCAGCTTGCTGTCTGCATGTCTGTTCCATCCCATGTTTCTTTTTTGTTTTCTATGTGGTCAATCTTGTATTAAAGGAAAGTAGGCGAATAGTTCTTCAAAGAACTTGTTTTCTTTCTGCGTTTATTTTCTGTGTTTGTATGTATGTAGGTAGAGGCTTTGCGACGTGCTGATCCCCCGTCTGAGGAGTCCTACCAACTGTCAACGAGACTCATAGTTTCAGATTAATTCTGAATGGAAACAGGCCACAAGGCCTAATCCGTTGAAGGTAGAGGAAGAATTTTAACTTTTTTAAATTAGTCAATCTGAAACAAACGTACTAATACAGAATAGTACAGCAAAGCGTCAATAGCAATTCTGAAAATGTAATAAATTTATGTTTGTGTTTCTGATGATAATGTGTTCAAATAAACTTTGTTATTACTTGAAACACGGGAAGCCGGATAGCTCAGTCGGTATTGCGATAAGCTTGACGACCGGGATTCGATTCCCGGGAAGGGGCAAGAGATAGTTCTCTACTCCACAGCGTCCAGACCGGCTCTGAGGCTCACCGAGCCTCCTGTCCAACAGGAGTCGGGGAGTCTCTCTCCGGAGATAAAGCGGCCGGGGCGTGACGAGATCAAGATTGGTAAAGCTATACCTCCATTCCTCGTGCTTTTAATTCGTTAAGCACAGGGCAAAATTTACTTCTTTTTTTTTACCTTTTCATTATACCGAAAGCAGTCCAACGTCTTGAGGAATTTTCGGACAAAACTCTTTCTGTTTCCGTTCTCAGGTGTAGGGAAGGAACAGTTCGTATTCATTTCGGCCCGTTGGAATAAGCTAGTCTTCATCACTGCACAACAAAAATTCTAAATTTGATGAAGGAAACAGATTCAGTTTTCGAAACGTAGTGTTTCCAAAAACATAATGCAGTGAACAGCGTTAAGAACAGGAGTCAAGATTATTCTCAAAAACAATTAACACCTTAAAAATTAAAAATACGAGTAAAACGTCTCCTATGTTTAATTAATTAAGCACCACGCCAAAAGTAATAAGAGGAAGTGAAGGCACAGCTCCACCATTCTTAACCTCAGCACTAGATACGGTTGAGTAGTCAGTTCCATGCTCATACCGCTTTATCCCCGAGAAAACGGCTCCTAGTCCTCACTACATAGGAGTCTAGGTGGATCGCAGAGATACTCTTAACGCTGCCGTTGTTAGGAATCGAACCCCGTTTACTTGGTCGTCCAGTCCGTAACCTAGTCGTTAGACCGACTGAGCTAACCCAGCTTACTTAAAAATAATTGCATGACATAACGCTTGTTTTGTTTGGACATAATAGACGGTGGAACTTACAGATGGCTCAGAAAAACTGTAGAGACCTAATGAAGAATTTCATAAATTATGCTTTTTCACCAAAGATTATGATGATCAAATTGATGAGGAAGAGATGAGAGGGGTATGTATCACGCACAGGTTGGATCAAAAATACATCCCGAATTCTTACTGGGAAATCAATGAGATAAGAAGCAACACACTGGTTCAAAATACAGAGGTACAGCACATATAGGTATAAATTTAAAAGAAAATTCGATAAATACGATGAATGCGGACAGGATTCAACTGGCTCACGATAGGGAACAGTGGTAGGCGCTTATGAACACGTATCAGGATTCCTGTCGGAGATTAGGTAGCATAAATTCTAACCAGAACATCACTACCTTAATAAAGGACGCCTCTTGCATGGCATTTGAAGTGTTTTGTTTCGTGGGGCTGTGAAGTTGTGTGGAACAGAGATTAGGTGTCAGTAGGATGAGCTGGGGATGATGCAAGATATTTAATTTACTCGCGATGGCAGTCCCAGAACAGCACGTAACAACTTTCTGCCACCAACAATGTCGGATTACACCGTCCTCCGCTCCTGTCTCGGTAATTGTAACTGTCGACTCAACTCAACCCCGCAAAATCCCCCTCAAAACACAGCGAGATGTATCGATAATTATCGATTTTATCCTCACCAACTACAGACCCTTCCTTAAGCAGTTTCTGATTATTCAACTGGTCTAGGAATCCCTTTCTTCTACACTTACGAAACCCGAACGTTCAAAACCGTATGCATAAAATCTGTTTCTTTGTTGGGCTCACAGTAGCAACATTACGTATAAGAGCACAGCGCGGCCCGAACAAGAGGACGACACCAAAGAGTCCTTGAAACAACGGAACCACGACTTGGTAGACGCACATCTTCTTTAAAGAGAGGCAGTATAATGGTCACGAACCAAAGTGGTTCTAGATTTGAACAAAGATTTTTAAACCACACCTGCAAGTAGACTAATTATAATAATTTATAAATATTTTAATATATTCATGCACGTAACTGTAGTTGTTAAAAGCTCACATTTTATATTCACGACATTGTAATGATATTGTATGTATGTATTGATATCGACCAATCACACTGTAATAGTAGTTTCCGCATGTATTGATATATCCTTCTGGAGATGGCCTCTATTTTTTTTATTGCTAGTCGGGTGGGACTAAGTCCCTTGTACTGCGACCACTTCTGGCCTATTGTACCAGCCCCAGATGATAGGTGAGGGTGATTGTGGAGCAATTGGTGGAATGAAGATTGGCAGGGGAAACCGAAGTACTCGGAGAAAACCTGCCCCAGCGCCACTTTGTCCACCACAAATCCCACTTGACCAGACCCCGGGATCGAACCCGGGCCGCCACGGTGAGAAGCCAGCGACTAACCGCTTGAGCTATGGCGCGTCCCAAGATATACTCTGGTTCTGGAATGTAGCCCAAGATTCAGACTTTACCGTTTCAAAAACTACACCTCTATTAGTATGAGAAAGTTTATGTGTTATTGTATACATTGTATACAACAAGGACACAATTTTCAGTTGTAATCAAGTGGTCAGTTTGTTCCACAGTAGAGCTAACAGTGGAGATATGTCAACATATAGCTCTACTGTAAGTGGGGTTGTTCTGTAACCTTAAATCATGGAAAATCATGCTACAGCTATTGTCATGGATATTCCAAACACAGCGAAAGAATTGTAGGATAAACCCACTTAACTGAACCATAAGCGTTCATAAAGTTTATAAATAAATGTAGTGTCCATTGCAGTTTATTATGTCAAAATCCAGAAATCAGTAATTTTATCTACATATGGAATTAATCTTGAAAGAATAATAATGTATTAATTATTCAATCAAGTTGGATTTGATTCTCACAGAAGTGGTTATGAAGAATATGATATTCCGGACTGTAACACTATGTAGTTCGAGAGAAGCCCATGTTTCGGAGGAACATACATGATTTATGCAGGGACAAACTTGACAATAGGCACATGACTATCATCAGTATTGCCTGCTTCTTGCTGGCAACACTGATGACAGTCATATGCCTCTGTAATTTTTTTCCTTGGCACTACGGCCCCAGTGAGCCTAGGCCTACCTCCATGAACTTCTCCGGCCTCTGTAATTACTATTGTCAATTTTGTCCCTTCATAAAATATTACAATAATAGACTTCTTCATCTACTTAGACAGTTTTTCCTTGATACAATCAGAATTTATAAGTTTATGGACGTTTGAATGCAATATTTCACCTCTTGCTTGAATGGAATTTGTTTGAATTTGATCAATGCTTAGCAACTTACACATTTTCAAATGTTTTTAACAGTCTCATCCTCAAAAGGGCTAGATTGAGGTACTAATGGCTCAGATATGTATATTTCAGTCTGCCTAACATAATTAATCTCATGTATGTTCAATAGAGCCGGTCACGGTAGCCGAGCGGTATAAGGCATGTACTGTCTTCGCTCGCTTGGAAACCGGGATCGTGGGTTCGAATCCCACTCAGGGCATGGATGTTTAGTTTGTGTGTGTGCGTTTTTCTGTGTTTGTATACAGGTAGAAGCCTTGCGACGAGCTGATCACCCGCCCAAGGCGTCCTACCGAATGTGTAAGATCTAGAAAAACCGAAGGGAACGGAGAAGTTCATAGAGGTAGGCCTAGGCCCACTGGGGCTGTAGTGTCAAGAAAAAAAAAAGTTCGATAAATGTGAGGAGCAATTCATCCACCTATTCGAAATACTGTGGGAATCAGCAAGCAGATCACCCATCTCATCTGTGGCCAAGTTAGTTCTAGGTTGGTAACTCTTCTTATATTTCATTTTTGCCCATACAGAATTCCCTAATATTCTTATTCTGTTTGTTTAGAGCTCAGTGTCTTTCTGGTACTGCCTCCTTCATTCCAGAAAGTCTTCTAAGATAAAGCTATCCTTGTAACATGCATTGAAGGCCCATAGGGTTGTGAGAGGTTGAGGCTCCCACATTATCTAGACAATCGGCTCAGAGATGGCGGCAGGGTTGTCAGCCTTAGGAGCCGGCCGCGCTTTACTCCCCAGGAAAATTAGTTAATTAATTCCTGGTAGTCATTTCTGTTAGAGGCTGAGTCAACCCCAGAACCATAGTGCGGCTGAAATGATTAGGTAATTTGAAAAAAAAATCCTCCTCATCGGGACTCGAACTCGCGACCTCCTGAATAGTCTAATAGTATAAAATATTATATTGCTCAGATTACGTCTGTTCAGATCCTGTAACCATTGAAAGATGACTTTATGACTTCTTAGATCATTTCTCTACAAAGTTTATCTTTAATTGTGTCAACTTTAAAGTATGTTAAAGCGTAGAGAATTGTATCAACGTCCTTAATGTAGAATTTTTGTGCTGTAATAGTTAGGCACATAAATAAACTCACAGTTCTTAAAATGTTACAGTCTACAATAAATTTAAAGGAAATGTCCTCCCACCACATATGCAAAGGGTATCAGGGGCTATTTCCCCGGCGGTAAAGCGGCCGTTGCGTGAAGCTAACCACTCATCTCCAACTAGTACCATGAAACTGAAAATCAGAGGCCAGGGCCCAAAGGGCTGTAGAGCCAGTAGGAAAATAAAAAAAAAACTTATGAAACCTTTGTGAATGGAATATAAATGTTAAATCAAGTAATATCTGGAGTGGTCGACAACTACCCAAGGAAGATTCTCTAACAGTCGGTTCAGTTTGTTTATTGACTAGTTAACCAGGTATCTAATGTCATTTAGTCCGAAAGACCAGCAGCAAAACTTCAAGAGCGATGAATATAGGACCTCGTCTTCGCAGTTCAATATAGTTAAATATATCGCAAAATGCCTAGGGCAGAGCCCTATCCCTTCGTCTTGCCTGTGAATATGGATGTAGCCCTACAGTTCATCCTGGACAAGAGCTGTGAGCAGATCGGAACTCTGTTAGAATCCTGGCAGAATAAACTTATGTTTTCCTCAGTCCCTCCAAGCAAATTACTAAAAATAGACCACTGTAACCCCATTTCAGATTCTCATATACCCTACACTTCGCTTATTACACGTTACAAAATTGTGGTAGTTGAGACGGCGTAGTTAAATAACCTGAGATAGAAACACTAAATGAAGACAAGTTTAATCGACTTCATAGGGCAGAGACCAGTTTAAGAAGCGAATAGCCGCTCAGTTACTTACGAAATGCCCCAGCTCTTGTAGAACTCTAAGGTTGTACGGTTTGATGGTCTCACAGCGGTTGTTATGAAGAGTTCTACCTTCTGGGATATACCGCCGTGTAGTTCGTTGGAAGTTAACCTACGTTTCGGAGTAAGAGTAAGCCAAGCCAGAAATCAGCATGAAGCAGGTGACAAACAGCTTGAAAATGGGGGCAACACATTCTTCTGGAACGTCAGTTGACTTCCAACGAAATACACGGCGTTATATCCCGGAATGTAGAACATGTTCACTGCTGTGTTCACAACAGTCCGCCAATGATCCCTGTCCTGTGCCAGATTAATCCAGCCCAGATACTCACATCCTTGTTTTTCAAAATAAATTTTTATATTATCCCGTATACATCTAAAATCATAAAAAATGGTTTCTTCGAGATTTCCTATCAAAGTTTAGTATGCAGTTTTTGAATTTATCATACGTGCCAGAACAAGACATATAAGAATAAAATTAGGACAAAACGTTAAGAAATATTTCCGTATATTTGTTTAAAGCACGTCACTTGAGTTAAAGGGGAACTTATCTATGAGAATTTACGCGGTACAGAATCAACTGGTATTTATATTGTGACGGAATATAACAATTTTCTAGGCAACGGCTAAGTAAACTCTGACTAAATGCTGGAATAATAACAGAAGCGGAAGTCATTTTTGCTAGGCAACGGCTAAGAAAACAATTGTTTCCGCAGCAACAAATGATAACAAAGACGTTCCCGTGACAACACAAAAGAACAGAGGAACTATCCGACATGGTGACTTCCATCCCGGACGCGTGGCAATTATAAAAGACAGTGTATTCGTCAATTTGACAGTGAGGCGATTACCCCGTGTGGAGGCGGGGTCGAATACCTCCACCGTGACCCTGCGAGTGGTAGGAGGCGACGAAAATGAAAGTCTCAATTCTGAGGCAGTAAAATATGGTCACGAGTCCCAAGGGACTCAGACCCGAGTAAGACTGCGCTGGCAAGGACCAGCAGCATATATAAAAGACAGACCCGTCCTCTCGTCAGAGAAGGCGCCCCATAGAAACAAGACCGTAACTGTCAAACGGTAATAATTAATATCTGGTCATGAGCCCCAAATGGAGCTCGACACCATGACTTACTGACTGACTAACCGTCAGTCGCAATGTGACTTTGACTTTGACCTGAATTTGACAGTAGTAGAGATCAGTTTGAGGTTCGTCAGATATTTTTCAGACAGACGTCGTTCAGAAAGAGTTCAAAGTATGAGCTATTACAATTGACTGCAATTGTAAAGAAGTGCCAATAAACACAATCATCAAATCCAGAACCCATTATTATTCGTCATGCTAACCAGAAATACGTGACAATATGAATAGACGACTAATCGAATTTTTGGCTGTTTAACGGTGCAGAGATTATGAAACATCGAATGCTTCTGAAGATGATCATCAATGCAGAGTCTCTGGTAGCACATTTCACGATGCTATACCGGCATTCGCCTGGAGAGGCTGAATAAAATAACAGATAACCTTATCCATGATGCTGATGACCAGGACAAAATTCGTCTCCAGTACCTCTTAAATGATTGTCTGTACTACACTGCCGGGTAACTTAACAAACCGTTCAGGGTATAAATTCGTTAAAGGCTACTTTCTTGTTACAGATTTCCTATCCTATAAATCGTGTTGTTAATATCTCATTTACATTGCTGCGAATTTACGAGTGTAACCCAGCAATAAAATTGAGTTTATCTCACTAACTAGCATATTTGAATCATGCGCAGAAGAACACAAGGTCGAATTATAAAAACAAAATCGGTGGCCTGTAGTCTGCAAGCGAACTATACCGACCGAGCGACCGCCGCTTGTCAGCGAAGTTAGTGCCAACTTTTGCAGCTAGAGGGCGTCACGTGGTCAGCGCAACGGTTCACCGCGGCCGTTAATCTCGGTTTTCTAGACCGCAAGGTCGAATCATAGACCACCATATTTTGTGATACATAATTTCAAATCATCGTAATCATCATCATCATCATCATCATCATCACGCTTTCAACTGTTGGGGTACAAAGATATTTCGCACACAGTTTGAAGGAAGGTTTATGATCTATTTCCATATCATATTCCATATTCCTGGCTCCAATTACTTATCGCAAATAAACCGGAAGTACATATTAATTTCATGCAGTCGTCGTTTAGTTGTTCGTTCTACAAATAAATAACCTTAACAAAAAGTTATTATTTTCCCACGGTCTGTTACCTTTTCAAGCCGATATACTAGTTAGTTATTAGAGAGGGTGGGTTTCCCAATGCACTTAGACCTGTAGTGGTCCATTGTGCTTCCCTTTATGATTTATACCAGTCTCTATATCCTACCGGTATTGGAGCCAGCGAGACCGGCTCTACTGGCTGAGAAGTATCTATGCTTCCCCCATCTACCGGAGGTATTAGTGACTGCTGTTGGGCGGGAAACGTCCGAAATTTTGGCTCAGTGACCTCCTTTGGAGGTGTGAGGTTCTTTTACGTGCCGTAAAGCTACGACACGGGACCCACGGCTTAAAGTCCCTCCCGGAGGACTTGTTCCCTGAATTTTTCCGCCCTTAAAAGTTCGACGACCTCCGCCGGGTTTGAGCCCGCGTACCTTGAGTCATGAGGTGGGAACGTTACCTCTACACTACGGAGGCCGCTCAGAGTCAGAGTTACTTTACAACTGGTGGTTTACCGCCAATTANGCGCATCTGCGCGTTGTCGTTACTGACTGTGGGAAATTAAATACTGCGATGTTGGCGTGGCCTCCAATGACATAATTCAAAGAAAATTTCGTGAAAATCTGTCCACTGTTTCAAAAGTTGAAATAGGTGGACACGCAGACATGGACAGTCTGGTTACGTCAGTAACCTACTTTATTTCCTTGAAGAATGAAACAGGCTAAGAACGAAGGTGAGCTATAAGCCGTTTCTCCGTAACTCTCCACACTTCTTGTGATCACGCAAGAATATCACATCCGATGTTGAGGAAAATTAACGAGAAACCAACTGTTCCTGTGTCTAAGAATTCACCATGACGATGTATAGAAGCGTGGAGATGAACTCCACTCATTCTCTACTTCCGTATTAAATGAGAGTTACTAACCGCATTCCGGCAATTTTTTTTTTGTTATTTTTGTTTGAGTCGAACATAGTCATAATTTGAGATAACATAAATATATGAAATAAATACAACAAATATAAATACACCTGTAACTAAGGCACCAAGCAAGACGGCTTTGGCGATAATGCTTCTGACTTGAAGATTCTGGTGACGCTTCATTCGAATCCCGCCTGAGACACCAACTATGCTGACTTAGATAAGATCTAAAAGTTGTAACGATGGTACATTAATACAAATACTATGTTTCAGGACATTATCCATCGTCCTGATCTTTATCTAAAAACATCTGTAGGTTTTACCTGAAAACGGAGACAGAATCCAGTCTCCGAAACGCTGTGTTTTGATATATAAACGGGACGATGTTTTTAGATAAAAAGAGGACAATGGATAATGTCCAGACAAATAATATTTGCATGCAGACTTAGATTCTTAGTGGTTTTCCTCTGTCCCTCCGGACGAATACCGGAATAATTCTTTGAAACAGGGAACAGCCCCTTTCCTCTCATATCCCTTCTAAGTTATGTTTCATTAATCGTCCCATTATTTGCCGATATATAATTTGAGATTTAAGCTGCGTCATAAGTAAATCATAAACAAACAAACTCCGTGGTTTTAGTCCGCAAACGAGCTATGACGACCGAGAGACCGCCGTTTGCCGGCGAAGTTGGTGCCAACTTTAGCGGATAGAGGGTGTCGCGTGGTCAGCGCAACGAATCCCCGCGGCCGTTAATTTCGGTAAATAAAAGTAAATAATATAACTAGGTCTACAGATCTGAACAAACATGGCACACTTCGAAGTTCCCTCCTCCTCTAGTGTGTAGTATGAATAAGAGGTAACACCTGCACGTCTCTCTCGCAAGGAGACAAAAGAATTACGCTAAGCGCTGACGTGTACGTTTGCGTCATAACAGTGCGAGACAGACGAGCACAGAACTGTCGCTAGTGCACCAGTATAAGCAAGATATGCTGTTTAGCAACGGAAGATGATGCAACCGGCACTACTCCCTCGTCATGTCTTCCCTCAGTAGAGGTTCGTGGATTTGTGGCTGAATGCGTCACAGATCGATTTTTGCGAGGTTGGAAAAATCCCGGGAGAGCACTTCATCTTGACTTAGTGGCTGAGATTGGGAACCCTGTTCACGAGATCAAATTTGAGTTGCCTCTTCTTCCGAAATACGTGAATTGAGATAATAAGTTCTGTTCAGCCAAGTTGGAGAGGCAGATTTAGAAAACAAAAAGCACACATATATACGGATAAGTAGAATAATTTATAAATCACACCGATGAGACAATATCGATGATTAAAGTATACAAGAAGGACGGGTAAAGCTACTGGTAAAATGCGATAGTGTGATTTTGATATGGGGTAATATTGGGTGCATCAAACACGACCTAGAACTCAACACTACAATAAATAAAATTGATAATAAATTGTTAATATTCTATTCTATTACAAATGCCACTATATACTTCGGTCCACATGATCATCTGCAGGTGTTTCATTGATGTACAACTGTCGTTTTAGAACTGATCTATGTTAGTAAAAAAAAGGTGAACGTAAAGCTATCCCTGTAACACGCCGTGGGGAGCCATAAGATTGTGAGACGTCGAGGCTCCCACATTTTCAACCGCGGCCCGGTAAACTCTTTTTTTCTGTAATACTAGGGCCCGATACTAGGACGCGGCCCGACGGTTGAGAAACACTGCTCTAGACAATCGGCTCACAGATGCCGGTAAGGTTGTCAACCTTACGCGCCGGCCGCCCTTTACCCCCTAAAGAAAATTCCTGGTACTCATTCTGTTAGATGCTGAACCGACCCCAGGGTCATAGCGTGACTGGAAGGATCAGGTAAATTGAAGAAATCCATCTCATCGGGATTCGAACCCGCGACCTTCCGGCTTGCAGCATAGTGCCTCAACCAACTACGCTACTGCGTGTCCTGGCCACGCTGGTACCTCTAATAATATACACAACTGAATGCAAATAATAAAGATGGCATAGCCTACAGATCTCACAATTGAAACATACTTGTACAAAACAGAAAATTCCTTATATAAGCGTGAAAATTGAATCTAAGGGAAAATAAGGAGTGAGGATGTAGGATTTGTGGTTCCTGCGATAGTATTTGCGATCTTCTAGCATATAACACCGCAGATAGTTAACCGACGTTTCGGAGCAATATGTCGCCTCCATCATCAAGGTCGAGGATTAAACCAAGGAAGAAACCAACGTGAAGTAAGAGGCAAGTCTCAAGCAGAACTCTGCTTGTGGTAATAGAAATGCAGTGAATTTTAACGTAGAGGGATCGTAAAATTACAACAGCATAGTACAGAATTTGTTCTGCGCCTGGTTGATACTTTAACAATTCAATTTAATCGAACTAAACGATTTTTTAAATTAGCGAATATAGCATGTGCTCGTTCTTAGGTAAAGATGGTGACAGAACAGGAGTTCGGGTTCCGCTTAGGGCATGAACACTTGTGTTTTTCGTTACCGCTAATGACCATAGACATTGTTACACCACTCCAGACTTGTGGATTATGTCATGGGGTACCAAAATTTCAGGCTTATGTCATAACTAACTCCGTGGCCTGTAGTTCGCAAGCGAACTATACCGACCGAACGACCGCCGCTTGTCGGCAAAGTTAGTGCCAACTTTACCGGATAGAGGGTGTCGCGTGGTCAGCGCAAAGGATCCCCACGGTCGTTAATCTAGGTTTTCTAGACCGGAGCTGCTATTTCCTTGAAACTGCTACCCAATTATCCTCACGAAGCTGAGTGGACCCCGTTCCGGACCCAACACTTCTCAGAAAATCTGGTAGCGCTGGGGATCGAACCCGGGACCTCTGGATCTCTAGCCAGGAATTCTGAACACTAGACTACAGGTCATGGGGCGCCAAAAGCTTGTAGATTATGTCAGGGGACAAGCAAATTTGGGGCATATATCCTGGGACACCATATTTTGGAATTGCCATAGGATACAAAAATATGGGGATTATGTCATGGGGTGCTCAAACTTGGGGACTGTGTCATACAATAGCTTCCGTGCAGGCCAAACATTTACGATGAAGCTGAGAAATCAGCTATAATAGGATCCGACAAAGAAAAAAATATATAATTGTGGGAGGCGCCCCACGGTTTGTAAACCACCGCGTTCGGAGTCTAGTCTGCACACCGTGCTTCGGTACTGTAGACACGAGCATCCTGGCTCGGATCGGCTCAGTCGCAGTTAAAGCGGGCAGATGCTTTAGCGTTCCCTCACACAACACCAAGTTCGAACCAAAGAAGAGGACTTGTATGATTATTAACGTGGACGTTCTTGTCAACGCCAGAGTTGTAATCTTGACCATGGTCATTGAACACCCCCCCCCTTTTTCCGGGTTCTGTTATAAAGAAGACAAGATGAACGAAGAAATAGTGTGACATTATGAATTCATTTTCGTTTACGAAGAAGCATACACAACTGTGTAAGCACTGCATTGTAACCCGAGCGAACATAAGCTGTATGGTAGGGCTACAGCAGGGATATAGCCACTGATTTGGAATGGAGGAAATTATTGTAGTATTTGTTATATTTTCGAAATGAGAGAGAAATATGCAATTCATATTCAAGATATCGCTCCCGGCAACTATTGTTCGCGCCATATTTGAGCACGAATTCCTGCGAAGAGTCTATTGAAATCACTCTGTTCTTCCGTCTATCTGCACGCATGAAACAGCTCGAAAAGGAATACGTAGCTTTTAACTACATTTAATAAACTGTATGACTGTAGCTGACATTTGAGGTTAACCCTCAATAGTATTAGGTGCCCCAACCTACTCTAATCAAATGTACCCAATTCCCATGTCACTGAACGTGAATTTACGGGTTGTCCTTGATAAAAAAAAACACTGCAATGTAACTAACAGGAGTTGCCAACGAATTTTAAATATCTTAAATACAAATATAATTAATATGTCAGGCAGTCTATGATCAATGTCAGAGTATTAATACTTATATCTTCAGGTTATAACCTGCAAGGAATGAGCTTCAGTCAAATGGATCAATCAGTTAGTCTAAAAGTTTATAATCTTTACCTTGCCGAGGCATCCCCGCTACGATGAATGTCCATGTCCCACATTATTTGAACGTAAACCGCACTTATTTCAGTTTATTTTGCATCACTGCAAGAATAAGGTTCACCAACGACACAACTCTTTGATGTAGTAATACGATACTGCACTCTTAACACTCATACACGTGTACTGATTGAAAGAAGTATTATCGATATACTGCAGTTGACAGAAACAAATGATTTACGCTAGAAAGATACGAGTGGTTCAATGACAAATCCTAAATAGATGAGGCATTTAAATATTTAGTCTTTCTAATCACATGAAACACAAAACAGATTATGCAAGACAAAACAACACAAAAAAATTGGCATAACAAAATGAACTTTTAGCGCCATCTTTCGGCATTTCCTCGAACCGTGTCATAGTATTGCTGAAACCGCGGCCAGATGGCAGGAGAATCAAAGCAAACTAGACTGTCTATAATACACCGCCGTAGAAAGGGTTGCCTAAGGTATATGCATACGGTTCATTTTACGCTTTTCTGGATTCCAGCATGTAGCGCATACATATATGTACTGCGTCAAAGAACAAGTTGATTAAAATCAGTGCTCCTTTTCTACAACCTCATATATATGGGTACATGTAATGAATTCTATTCGGATATTATTCTACCCTACAAGAATTTTAGTTACGATTCGATGAGTTCTCTATATGTTGTCTGTTTTCCAAGAGTTACGCCTACGGCGACAGTAGAGAAATCTACGGTACGATGGTTTTGTTTATTATAACACCATTACACACTGCCGGCCTAACCTCCCCTTTATCTTCCGCAAAACATACATGTATACATACATCAAATCCCTCGACCATATCATGCTAAATTGAGTTAGACTATGTCTCTCTCAGATTCAATTATAATCCCATTCTCTTTTGTTATGCGGAAAGCAGACCAAGTCGGGAGGATGCAGATGAGTTTAGCCAACCCAGCGACTGACAACGGCGGGTCCCTTGAGGGCTTGTACGATGGACTGAGATGAACAACCTCGAAGCTCTACCCATTTTACCTGGACATTACGGCGTAACAATCCATTCTGGAGATAATTGCGTTCCTGTTAGTTGGTTTGGGAGTCTATTTTGTTGGTAAATGATCCGGAGGTAGACCTAATATCGTTACGGGCGGCTAGGGGATTCACGGCGGTCGAAAGATGAAACAAACGAGACTGGTTAGAAGGGGGAGGAGAACAACGGGGAATTCCCCTGGGGGTGCCACTTCGTATTCACTCTACATGTACACTCGCTTTTCGAACATGCTAAAGAATGGTACACGTGTACAGTCGTGTTTTACAACAAGAAATCTTGCAACACGTGTTTCTAAGTATGTGGTATTTATGGGGCTGCAGGAGCATTCTTTGGCGTTAAACAAAACTCTTAGCACATTGGAGTGCATTTGTCTATTATTTGAGAAGTTGCCAGTCGTTAACTGGGTTTATGAAAGACTTGCTTTTAACGAGACTGGGGATTTTATATTATATTTTATATTTGTATTGCGCTAAACATGTGATAAAACAGTACATCATTCCCTTACAACATGAGCCAATAATGAAAACAAAGTTAAAGAATTATACACATCGGAATATTAATGCAGAATTATCGAGAAAGTATGGCAATATTTTAAAATGGGGTTAGAAAATTTAATTCATCTGACAATGTTTACCTGTTGTCACAATTTCCATTCTTGCACACGTTGTTTCATTATTAAAAACTTATAATTATTTTAAAATATTAATTTTTGGACTCCCCAAACGCCTTCATGGCATAGTGCTTAATTAGTTAATCACAGGGACAACTTCACCTTTTACCTATAAGGTATAATTAAAGCTGGTACTTAAATTTAAGTACACAACTGACTTTTAACAATTATCTGCTTAAATGGAGACCAAATAACCCTTTTCAGAATGGAGTTAGAGAATGGGCTATCAATGTGATCTGTCCACTCTTGAAATTAAATGTATAGGTGAATTTGATTTGTTTCATTCTGGTCTGTCACACTAACAATATTATAAGAGATAAAACAATCCCGTCCAGTGTGACTGGTGAAGTTTTTCTTATTTCAATTCTTCATGCCCTTACATGTTTCGGTCCTTACAGACCATTATCAGAGGGACATCAATACAGTTTGGAAACCACTATTACAATGGGTGTTCTGAATGTTAAACTATATATATACATACAATGTTCACCATACACAAATGCATACAAAACCCAGAGTTTGCACAACTACAGTGGCTGTCTTGATATATTAAAATTTGTTAAAACTTTTTTTATTTAAGTTAGAATTTATAAACCAAATAGGTTGGTGTCCTCTCTCTTATCACCTCTCTTGACAGGGGCCAAACTTGTGCAACCTGTCTTTCTTGAGAAGAAGGTTCTTTGATGTCGTCCTGTGGTCGTTCGTGGCACGCTGTGTTGTTTTTACTTGTATAGGTCTTAATACTGTTTTAATTTGTTAAACAAAATTCAGCTTTTAGTTCAAGGAAAACCAAACTTCTGACCTATTTTACCCACAAGGGGTGAATAAAAAATTAATTTCTATTCATGGCTGTTCACCAAATCTCTATACAATTTCAAACAGGACATGTATGAGTATTTTATTTCAGATATCACAAAAATTCTGTTTACATGTTCAGAAATAGAAATACTCATTGATTCAGTACAATGGTTCAGCAATGTGACATTATATACTTGTAGTTTATTTAACAATGTTGGCAGTAATCCCAAATACAGCACCAATTGACTCAATGAGTGTGAAAGCACTGGAAATGGAGTGAGAGTAATAGTGACCTAGTTTCAGGCAAGTTTTCTTGGAGGGACTGAGGAAAACTCTGAATAGTCAAGTGTCCTGGCCAAGATTCAAGACAAACACTTTCTAAATACAAGTCTGAAACGTTACCATTTCAGCCAACTTATTTTATGTGACCATAAATCTTAAAAAGAATGAACATATGAAACTCATTGTACTGTGCACTAAAAAATTACATCCAAGAAAGCAGAGGGGCAAGCACAGCCTGATACTGTCATTTTATAAACAATGTGATTTAGTGTGATAAAAAGTGTAAGGTAAAGGTAAAGTTATTTCATCAGGCACCACACCATGATGATATATATGGGTGGCTGCAAGTGTAGCTCTGTCATTCTTGATAACAGCTCGACTGAGGTGACCAGTAGGTTTTATGCCCCAAACACTTTACCCTAGGGAAAGTACCCCCCAGTACCCATTGTGTAGGAGGCTGGGTAGGCCCCAGAACCAGTCTGGACACTGGACAAGAGAAAAATCTCTTTTCCCTGCCAGGAATCAAACTCCAGCCATCAGGAATGAAACAGAAGCATCCCTACAGTATGTAAAACGAAGGCAAAAACCAAGATACAATAAAAAAAAAAAGACAGAAGAATGATTCTACCTGTATGTGTGATGCACATTTCCCATTTATGCGATATTATGCATCACGTCCATTTGTTTGCATATTTCATCTTCTTTAGTACTAAATGGAAGCTCAAGTTGTCCTGTGTTTAAGCACCATACCCTGAAGACAAATGGGAAAATGAAGGAAGAGCGCCATGATCTCTTAAACTCAGTAACAGGGCTGATTCCAATTACGTCTGGTATCTGGGGACTACACTAAACGTTGTATGGTAAATAATATGTTTGTTCGTGGCAGGCCAGTTAATATATCACCTACTTTACATGAAACAGAAAGAGAAACTCAGTGATTTTTCTCATCATGCAATAAATTGTTTTTAAATTCATACATTTCTTAACCTAATGACTATTTTTGAAAGATATAAGGAAAAATAATTTATGACTGCGCAGTGTAATATACACAGGGTGATTAATGTTGCAACAATAGATTTCTGTCTGCTGTATATGAACTAACAAAATACATTAACAGAGTTTTGTGAAAATTTTCTTGAACATTTCCTTATATCTCACATTCCTGCTGTTGTTTATTGTTTGTAGTTAACTTAATAATTCAGTCAGTAACTCAGGTTTTACAGCATGAAATGATTGGATGGCTGAAGTAGTGTTTCCACAAGTTATCATTCGACTTTGATTGAGATATTTGCAACAGAAGATGGCTGAAGTAGTGTTTCCACAAGTTATCATTCGACTTTGATTGAGATATTTGCAACAGAAGACTAGAATAAAAACGTTTTGGAAGCAAATTTTTAAAAATTGTCTTTAAGAACTAGCCTTACAAAACTAAGCATTAATCTGAAAACCACTGGTTACAAAAGTTCTGTGATTCTAAATGTCAATTCTGAATTTGTGATGACACCTGATGATACATGTTGTTCGAAGCACATATTCATTCAATCATGGGACATTGGTGAGATGAGAAAGTCCTCAATAATTCACACAGCTTAGCTTGTTTTACTTCAGTCATTACGTGAGCATGACAGAGGAGCCAACTCTTGCAAGAAATTATTACAATTAAACAAACTACATACAGGAACGCATTTCCAAATATTCAAAATCATCTCATAGCTCCATAAAATATATAGTTACTTTATTTAACTAATTTCCTTAAAACATTAAAAATAAATACAAACATAACACCAAAAGCTCATCAAAATATAACAGTTATTATAAAAATATATCTATATTATTCATATTTAGGGGATATAAAAATAATTCACTGCATAATTTTTTGTCTTGAGCCTGACTGTAATGACTTAGCATCTCTATTACAGAAAACACTGAGCACATACAGAATGTCCAATCCTACATATCAACAAAATAAAATATAATGTACACAAAATTAAGCAGACATTAAGCTGTGGACATTTTCATGTAATGTGATAACTCTCTCCAAGTTTTCATATACATGATGGTATTTGGAAGTTGGCAGTTGTAATCGTAATATATGTAATATTTATACAGACATATTATATACACAATGGTTGTTATGTTGTATGTTATTATTTAATATTTGATACTATTTCATGCGCGACGCTGTTGTGTAAATGTCCAATCTGATGGACTGATAGATATACTCAGTGTAGCAGGAAGTGGATTATTCTATGCTTGACACAGAGTTTAAATTTACACTCTTCTTCGAATGATGTTCATTGAAGTGTATTCAAACCAAGCACGACCAATATACAGATTTCTGATCCACTGAGACAAGCATGTGAAACAGGCAAGATGTGTTCTGTGACAATATGGTCCTCCGTGCCATACAGGGTCAATGGACAATGCTAAATGCATACACAAAACGTTTCAGGGACCCCACTGGAAGTCTCTTTGCCAAGCAAATCTGGAATTAGGCCTGCCTTGCTCAACTGTGCATGTGGTTTTGCACAAAAGACTAAAATTGTGTGCTTACTAGTTTCAGTTTCCATTAGAAATGCTTTCCTGCTCCGAAGAGGACGAGACCTGTGTCAACAGAATGTTCTTCTTATGAAGCAACATTCTGTACACCTACAAGTCAAATGTAATGTATTAGGGAGTGAGAAATGTGATAATGTACTGAACATGATGTGTTATTTACCAGCGGTCAACATGTGGTATGCTGTGATGAAAAACATGAACAGTCCTTTGCATTTTGAAGAACATTTGGTGGCCAGTAATAAGTTCTTAGCTATGACAGAGGAAATTGCTTTGCATCATTCCTACAGGAACAGTTTTCAAGTTCGGTTGTGCACCATCTCACTTCTCCCATTGTGTTCATGCCTTTTCCTGACCACTGGAAAGGAAGAGGCAGCCCAATTCCCTGGCCTCTTTCTTCCCCACATTATTATCTTAGACTCTACTCTACTGCAGGTTTGTAAGACACAGGAGCAAAACGTGGATGAGTTGTGTGAAAGAACAGTTAGAGACACAGAATGTGTCACCAATGAATGCTCACCAATATGTGGTATCACTAATGGTGTCCATATTGAGATCTACTGAGCACATAAGAAATCTTGTGAGGTGCAGTCTTTGATGATGTATTAATTTCTCCCTCATACTTCCTGATGAAAGCTACATGATATTTTATTTCATTGACATTTAGGGCCAGACACACAATGTATATATGTAGGAAAGGTGTTAAATAATCTAGCCTATGGCACCACATTTCTTAATAATTAATGGTATGTTATTGAAGGTACTCCACTCTATTTCTTACTGACAAATTAAGTTCATATGCAAGTTTCATTTAATTAGTGATACCAATATGTTTCAAAGCTTACACTTAATACCATTTTGACAACACACAGAATTGACTGAATAATGGGTGGGGGTGGGGGGGGTTATATGAGCTGCAAATTGCTGGTCATTTCTACAACACTATTAAAAACTGAATTTCAGGGTTTTCACAGTATTGTCACTGTTTCCAAGGCATATTTCCATTCTTCTTGCACAATAAGCATGTATTAGTAAAGAACTAAGAATTTTTAAGTGGTGATTACCCAAGTTCATCTGGAATGTAGTCTCGAGGGAAAGCTTTGAATGATTTGCGATTTCACTGGAAACAAATTGACAAATTTGTCATCAAAATCCTGTTAATTAATAATCAAAACTGTTACATATCACTTAATGTCAAATAATATTACAAAAAAAAAGCAATCAGTTTAGTGTAAGTTTATGTGGAAATTTGAAAGTTAAAATGCATTAATGTTGATGCTAGTGAAAAGTGTTAATATTGTGAAATATACTTCCTTCAGAAATTAGCAGATCAGTCAAACTACCAAAACACATGCAAATCACTGTTACCCTATCACAGAAGCATCAGAGATGTTTACACAAGCATACAACATACCGTATTCATCCCTTACTTTCGATACATTTACTTCCTAAACAGATAAATACAAGCCATGCACACACATTTTCAGAGTATAAAATTCTTATCTTTCTATAGTGACAAATATGTTATTAAACCTTTAATTTTTCTTGTCTTCCTGCTTTGTAGAAGCGATGTTAACTCAAGCATGTTTTACCTACAGTGTCCCTCTAAGATTCTGCCTCTTCAACTTTCACTAGCAATTATTCATTTAGAACAGCGCTGTTTTTGTGCTTTTCTCAACCATAATTCATTTTTAACAATCTGTCAAACAGCACTTGATGAACAAATACTGTGCATAAACTCTAGAACACAAATATTTGAAGAATATTGAAGCTGAAAAATTCCATTCACTTATGTTTTTGCATATATTTATATGACTGACTAGAGATTGACACAACTCTTCAATTACATCACATAAAATGAATAATGTACATACAGAAAGACAAGCTGAACTGGATAAGACCTTCCAGACCTTGAATGGACAATTGTGCAAGTCAGGACATTGAAGAAGAAGATAAGGAGGAAGATGCAGAGGAAGAAATGAAGGATCCAGAAGAGAAGGAAGAGGTAGGAGATGAGAAGCAGGATGAAACAAAGGAACACGAGATAAAGGAGTAGGAAGAGGTGGAAGGGAAGAAGAAAAAGTTGAGGAAGAAGATAACTGAGGACAAAATAATGTAGAAAAAGAAGAATAAAAGGGCACTAATAAAGAAAAAAAGCATTTTTCGTGATGCCTTTGGTCAGAACTGGATACATAAGTTGTCATTTGAATACACTATAACTAGAGAGCTGATTAACAGAACAGTTAAAAACGTGGTAAGCAACCAAGAAGGCAATGTGGTCTACAGAAGGCTCATAGCCAACTTCAGCTCAGTGACAGTTTTATCTAATTAAGTGTGAAAATATTTAGTTTTAATACAACCCCCTTATATCACATCTCCATCCTCTTGAGAATCCACAGCAAACCCCATAAGTTTCTGAAACTTCCACAAATCCAAAAACATCATCCTAGTCCAGATTTCATATTTACCTGAAACCAACTGGATGTTCAGGGTGGATAAAACACATTTTACAGATCTACTTACAATGCAACTTAAAGTAGCATGACATAAAGATTGTAAGCTCTTTATGAACCATGTTTCTTGGTAGGATTTGTAATTACAAAATTAAAGAATGTACTCATGAAAGTCCAAAACTGAAGAACTCGTCAAATTACGTTTCATACATAATTAAGATGAATATCATGTTATAACTGAAATTATAAATCAACTTCAAATTCAGACCATATGCATATATCAAACCACACCTAACCTCACTCACAACTTAGTGATTTTCTACACAAAATAAAATGTTTCTTAATTATAACAGCATCTTAAGAGGATGTAATTAATGCTAAAATGGCTGAAAAAAATCATTTTTTTTTTGCCATCAGAAAAAAAGGAACATGAAAATCATGATTATTGGTCATCTTCTTGTCAGAGTGCATTTGTATTTACTTACGCATTAAACTGATACGAATTCAATGTATGCAAACTAAACTTTTAAAACATCTACTTGTTCATCGTGCACTACATATTCAAATATTGTTAAGTAAATGTTGAGTTGCTACATCTCTGGTACTTACAAATTTTGGATCTCTCGGACATCAAATCCTTAATTAATTCTACCACTCACAAGTTGGCCCAAAGAGCAAAAATGCTCTGCATAAGAAAACTTTGCTGCTGTGTCAACATTAAACAACTGTTTGCATTTAGGTGTCCTTGTCTGAGGAACTTTATATAGGCTTACAGTACCAGGAAACTGCTTTACAGTAGTCAGTATTTTACCGATACTATTATCCATTATGATTAATACAATAATTACCTTTATAGTTATTATGATATCAAAGATCATTTTTGCGGAGACTTCTATTTCAGGGAGAAGCAATAATTCCAGAAAAATTACTCATTGTTAATTAAGACTATCCTAGTGACACAGAATAATGTGGAGAGTTTTCCTGCATTTTCTTGTACAATTTTTACAATTATGGAGTAAAGTTAACAAAGTCCTACAAAATAGTTACGGAAGTAATAACTAAATATTAATACATTAAAAACTGTGTGTATAAGCATGAGAAAAAAATGACAGGACCATCAAAGTTTATTGGATGTGTATTTCTTTTTACTGATCTCAAACATCAAGGTAACACTTGCCTAGACAATTGTATTGACCTCTTAAGGTAATATTAGAAATATCTAAGTATCACATAAACAACAATTATTAGAATAACATACTGAGTATTATAAAGAGAACATAACCACACGTCAAGACTCCACCATTATGTCACATGAAAACAAAACAGTGTAAACAAGATGACACACACTTAAAATGGCATGAAGACCCCACTCATGTTAATGTTAATAAGATCCACAACATACTTATCCAAAGTGAGATTCTTCAAATCAACTTGGTGTCTGGCCAAAATAGAGAGCTTTTGTAGGCAAACTACTTACAACACCATTTGTTTTCTTCTGGACCACATCCAGCATCTGGTTGCCATATCTCACCGTGGAGCTCATGGCACCAAACACGCGATTCACCAGACCTTTAGGCGGCACTGGCTTTTCATTAACTGGAGGCAATTCAGGAACTGTCAAGGGACCAGAGACATCAGCAATTATTTCTTAAATTTGGTGAAACTTTTATCTTATAAACCTGTGTGTAACAAAAATAAACAGTAGAAAGACATACTTGCTTACTAATGGAGCTCTGCTTTTCTTGAGGAGCTGCCAATTCTGCAGCTACTCAAGAATTTCCCAGCATTTGATGGAACCCGAAGGTTCATTACCATGTTCACAAGAGCCCTCCACTGGTCCCTATCCTGAACCAGATCAATCCAATCCATACCATCCCATCCTATCTCTCTAAGATCCATTTTAATATTGTCCACCCACCTACGCCTTGGTGTTCCCAGTGGTCTCTTTCCTTCTGGCTTTCCCACCAATATCCTATACGCATTCCTCGTCTCCCCTACTCGTGCTACATGCCCTGTCCACCTCATCCTCCTTAACTTCATCATTCTAATTATACTTGGAGACGAGTACAAGTTATGAAGCTCCTCATTATACAGTTTTCTCCAACCTCCTGTCACTTCATCTCTCTTCGGTCCAAATATTCTCCTCAACACCCTGTTCTCAAACACCCTCAGTTTACGTTCCTCCCTTAATGTCAGAGACCAATTTTCACACCCATACAGAACCACAGCAAAATTATAGTTTTGCATATTCTAATTTTTATGTTTTTGGATAGCAGACAAGAAGACAAAAAGTTCTGGACCAAACGGTAGCAAACATTACAAGAGTTAAATCTCCTGTAGAAAGATATATCCCACCAAAATACATTCCTCTATCGCCCTGATGTTAATTTATTACAGACCTCAATAAATATGTTGTTTCTTTTTCATCATACCAAACTGGTGCTGAAATAATGGCATAAATGAATGCTAAATTTCATAACATGAAGCTAACATACAATTCTAAAGCTGATTAAGCTAATATGGTACACAGAAATGTATCATTTTTCTTCTGTTCCATAAAGCACACACAGCATAAAAAAATGTTCAAAGTAAAAGTTGTGGACGTTAATCAGAGCTATAATGTCATGTGAAATTTCTCATGTGACAAGCCATTTTTGTGAAACAAGATGATAATACATTCTCAAGAATCATATTCATCTGAACACCACATATATAAAGAAGGGTTTATCCTTGGTTCTTCCATCAAATATCAGCCCAGAGATTGGTTAAGCTGAATGGTACCATAAATGGTGAATAATGAATTCAAAAGGACTTAGAAGAAAGCAGTTATGGGTTGAGGTACTATTCTATCATTCACCTGCAAGAACTGCGGAAAAGCATGGAAAACCTTGTCATAAAATAAAACATAAAAGAAAAAAATAACAATGTTATTACCTAAACATGTTATGAGTTAAAATTCCTGTCTATTATAACATCTAAACTTCATTCTATTGTCTAATACTTCCAGCTGTCTGTTCTGTAGTTAATGCAGATTCTCCATTTAAACTGAGAGTTTCAAGCCCATAAGCAACAAATAAAATTACATTTTTCTAGATTTATTCTTTAAATTAATTACATTAATTTGGTCCCTATCACCACAGGATGGTACATTGTTAGTTTGAAAACAGAGAAGATGACATGTAGATACAAAGGATAGCTGTGAACACACACAGCTGACAAGGGATGATCCTCCATCTTTGGCATTAAGTGCAGGGTATAGGATCAATGATCCTTTACCAAAAAAAATCTCTTTTTTGATACTTCTACAGAAGTGTCAGAATTGAACAAACTTTTCTTAATGACACAGATGTTTGTCACATATTATTGCTAGGCGAGTGAAATCTGAGGAATCACAATGGGCTTGGCATATGGCTAGAATTAGAAAGTTCTGGTGTACAAAACTTATGAGAAACCTTCAGATTCTACAATCAGAGAACATGTTTTATTCACGAAGAACACTGTCTTCTGGGTTGTATTGTTGTGTAGTCTGAAGAGAGCCCGACATTTTAAAGGAACACAATGCTTCCATCTTCAGGGTCATACAGCAAGCCAGGCAAAAAAAAAAAACAGTGTAAGGAAACTCAGCTTCTTGAATGCTTCTGCTGGTTTCTTGCATGGTTCACTCTTTGACCCAGAAGATGGCAGAAGCATGTTCCTCTGAAACACTGAGCTTAACATGTTTTATCCAATAAGGTTTCAACATATTTTCTTTTTCTGTGGCACTACAGCCCCAATTTGGGCCTAGGCCTACCTCCATGAAACTCTCCGTTTAACTTCGGTTTACTAGATCTTACACATTCGGTAGGACTCCTTGGGCGAGTGATCAGCTCGTCGCAAGGCCTCTACCTGTAGACAAACACAGAAAAACACACACAAACATCCATGCCCTGAGTGGGATTCGAACCCACGATCCCGGCTTCCAAGCAAGCGAAGACAGTGCATGCCTTAGACCACTTGGCTACCATGACCGGCAAGGTTTCAACATATAGTGTTGGAAAATAAATGATTCTAAACTGAAAGAGGAGAAAGTTGAACAGAACAGAAGGCCACATGAAAATAAAATTTTGGGGATAATCCTGCATTTAAGCATCCTGTTGCATTACTATATCTAATACTGTTTACTGTACCACAAAGTCCATCAACAAGGCAACAAATCGTTCCTCCTTTCTTACACTTTCACTTTCGACACAACATGTTTAAGCCCTAAATGAGTATGACGTTTTAAATCATGAAGCATGCAGTCACATGTGTGACAAATGGACAATATTAGTGCAGGGTAGCAGTTCTAGCATAGTATGATACCTGAAGACGGCCATTTACGGCCAAAACATGTTGTGTCAAAAGTGAAAGTGTATGAAAGAAGGAACAATTTGTTGCATTGTTGACGGACTGTGTAGTACAATAAACAGTATTAGATTTGGGCATAATATTCTGTAATAGGCATGAAGTTTAATGCTCACCAACTAGGAAAGTGAGCAGCATTTTGTTCACCGTATCTGGCGACTCCTGATGTGGGAAATGACATGCACCATCAACAATCTTCAAGGAGAAATTCTGAACATAATCTGTAGACTTCACCACACTCTCCAAATTCACAAACTGATCTTTGTTGCCAGTCAAAAGGAGACAGGGCACATTCACCTGTTTGCTTTCTTCACTCACTCTGCTGAACGGAAGGTTCCTATAATAGTTGATGGGGCCAGTCCAATCCTCTGAAAAGTATACACTTATCTTTCACCAAAACCTCTAATAATGATCACAATTTTCCAAACTTTAAAAATTCCATTAACTCATACACACAAAGAACTTACAATTGCCTCAGTTTCATATTTTGTCACAATGTGGATCTGTCTTTACATGCCATACCTTTTCTGGAAAAAGCATATTTATAAGCTTCAACGTATGTTTCTTTACTGTTCACTTTATGCAGGTGGTGGAAACACTGGTTGATAATACTGAGATCTTCTTTCAGAGCATCAATTTCAGGCAAGTATGGAAGCTGGCTAAAGTGCACCCATCTGAAAAAGCCAGTCATCTCTCTTGAATCCAGTACTGTAGACATAGTACTGCTCCTGACCTTTGTTACCATGCGACAGGAGGAAATAACTCAAAGTGCAAAGTGTGACATCGTTCTCAAGTACTTCTCCTTAACTGATAAATTAATTATATAATTAGCTAAATCACTACTGAGAACTTAAGTAAAAACCCATATCTAAAATGCAAACTAAAAATATATGCTCCAACAGCTGCTCATGTAAGAATGTGTTATTTAAATTGCTTATCTCCCATACAACAGAGATAATACACATAAAATAATTTATTAAATATCATGTATTTTCATATTTCAGTTTTATGGTATGCTACTCACTCCTTATATTTATAGTTATAGAATTTTACTGTTCTAGCTTTTCGTTATAAAGTAAACCCTCTCTGATCCCGTTAGTTAATCCGGATGTCAGATAATCTGCATCAAAATATGAAAAATGAAGAACATGCTGTTCACAGTTTAGTAAAAAGTAAAAACAAGTAAAGCTATCCCTTTAACAGGCTGTGAAGGCCCATAGGGTTGTGAGACGTTGAGGGTCAAACATTATCTAGACAATTGGCTCAAAGATCGCGGTAAGGTTGTCAGCCTTAAGCGCCGGCCACGCTTTACTCCCAGGAAAATTACTGAATTAATTCCTGGTACTCATTTCTGTTAGAGGCTGAGTTGACCTCAGTGCCATAGTGCGGCCAGAAGGATCAGGTCAATTGAAGAAAATCCAATGACCTCATCAGGACTTGAACCCACGACCTTCCAGCTTGTGGCATAGTGCCCCAACCAACTACACTACCGCATGCACCTGTTCACAGTTGAGTACATACTTTAAAAGATGACTTGGCATTTAGGAAGACAGATGAGTCACTTGTCTGTTCAGACAAAACTTGAGTTTCTTCAAACCTGCATTATTACATTCAAAAACAAGTAATACTTCTGTCTTCTATCACTGAATAAATGTATTATCTTTTTATGGTTTTTAAATAAAGGCTCTATAATGAAATTTTTATTTATTTTCATCAGCACTATTTATATCATTAAATTTTACATTTATTTCTTTTCTAACTTTTTTTTTTTTTTTGTCTTTTAGAGCTATCTTTTGCTCCACCAATCCAGATGACCTCTACCCCCAATTACTCTGGATTAGTGAGGGTTTAATTAAAATNATTATGCATAGGGACAACTTTACCTTCTAATAATAATAATAATTCTAATAATCATGAAGGTTCAACTTACAATAAAGTAAAATAAAAAAATTGAGGTACATGTTATGTAACAATACGGATGCATGCACTTTAGTGATGATGACAAATTTCAAAAGGATATTTGGCCTTCAGATGATACAATTTGCATCAAAATATGCAGCTTAATAGTTTAAATGCAAATAAAATATTATTGCACTTGATAACATGATTTCTAAAATATTACAAACCCACAAGTGGCCAATGATGTCCTTCAAAATCCAATTTTGCACAAACATATAGTTTTAAATATTTTGTTTTGAATTTCAGAAGCACCTTAATTGGATTTTGTCTCTCAGATGACCCCCATCATGGTCTATTTACATGAACTCGTTAACTAATTCCACGGAGCAGAGCCCTTCTTCAGAAGCCAACAGTTACTCAACTATTCAAGAATTTCACAACGTTTTACGGAACCCAAACGTTCACTACTGTGTTAACAAGACCACATCACTGGTCTCCATCAAGAGCCAGATGACTCCAGTCCATCCTATTTCTATATGACCCATTTTAATACTATCCTCCCATCTATATCTAGGTCTTATTAGTGATCTCTCTCCTTCTGGTTTTCCCACCAAAACCCTGTATGCAATCCTCTTCTCGCATGCATGCTACATGATCCACCAATCTCATCCTCCTTGACTTCCATCATTCTAATTATGCTTGAGGAGTAAAAGTTATGAAGTTCATTATTATGCAATTTTCTCCAGTATCCTACAGTTATCTGAACTCACTTCAATCCAGAAAGGATTGCATGGATTTTCAGTTTGAACATTGTGAGGACTGCTGCACTGACTGCAACAGTGGACTGGAGAGGCTACAAGTGATATTTTAACAACAGAACCCAAAAATTCAATTCTGGATAATACCAAAGTCTACACTAAGTATTGAACCTGAGCTGTTCATTGCAGTCCGGTTTACTTTCTCACAAGCTTTTCCCTTATGGTCTACTTGAATACTAACCTCAAATCTGTGGTTCAGTCTTCTGCATGGCTGTTCATCATGGAATTCCCCACTAATAATATATGCATTTCTTGTTTTTCTCAGATCTAATTAAATTCCATAGCAGTCGAACTCAAAGTGGCATTACGAAAGCTTTTTCTGAGAACTTCAATTTTTCTTGTCAAACAATCATTCCACCAACAATCCACGCAAATCTATCATCTTCATAAACATTTGGGGTTGGTACATTTTAGGCCAAAGGATCAAGGGGCTCTGTCTTACTTCCACCCTTATTATTAAAACAATTCATTACCTTGTATTGAAAGTGCTGGCTGTGGGGAGTTCATTCCAGTACACATTTGGATGTGGACAGGCAATAGTTACAAACTTCTTCACCATATCAGGATACTGATGAATAAAATACCATCCCAACATTGCACCCAAATCATGGCCAATAACAGTACAACTTGAAACGCCAAGTGCAGAAACAAATTCCTTTAGCTCTGCCAATAAGGTGTCAACACGATAACTACGTCTCCACATTGGCTTGTCTGAATCACCAAACCCTTTCAGATCAAGGGCTACCACTCTAGAAAGTACACAATTTTTCCATTGACTATACTTCATTTACATTTCTGTATTTAAATACATTTCAAATATATACCACTTAATTTTATTCTCATTTCATAAGATCAACAAACCTTACTTCTATATTTTTGTTCACTCCATAAGGTTGATAATCCTGGCATGCATGCCTCAGGCATTTAAATAAGACTCAGATCATCGATATGGAACTTGACAATGTACGAAAAACGAATAAGACACTGGAAAGGTTTTCTCCAAGTGGGCTCAATTTTATTTTCTTTGCCAAATATCATTCCTTGAACACTCTATAACATATACACAGTACACAATAAAATGCCCGCAATTACTACAATCTTAGTCATTAATTTGGATTTCTGACTCTGCAGGGGTGCTGGACTCAAAGTATTAAAGTTTAATTAATTATCTGTTCATACTTACCTATAATGTTGTGCTAATATCGGAATCTGGTACCTCCAACTAAGCCAACAGTCAGGAAACCCATGCAAAAGAAGCAGGAGTGGATTGTCCTTGTCTCCTGATTCCACATAATGCAGCTTAACTCCCTGCATACAAACAATTACGACCTGTAGCATCTATTACTTTCGTAATAGGTTATTATAATTTTGAAAACTATTCCCTTATATCTAAATTCTGTAGGAAAAATAAGCAGCATGGAGGCTCATGTATCTATGTCAAAACAAATCTAGAAGCAAAGCCTTATAACTTGTTTGAAAACTTGAATCAAGAAGAACACTTTGAGGCTAGTATAATCAAACTTATCCAGTTTAATACAATTATTATCCATGTATATAGAACTCCAAACAGTAATACTAATATATTTATTGAAACCATAGACACAATAATTAGTAATTTAATAAACAAAGGGAAGAGCATCATCATTGTAGGTGATCTCAACATAGATTTCCTAGGAAGAGTAAATCTACAACTACAGACAATATTAAACTCATATGGCTTGCAAGCAATACTTGATGTCCCAACAAGAATAGGACCTAGAAATCAAACAGCATTAGATCAAATAATATTGAACAAGGGCTTATGGGGATACAATCTTAAGGTGATTGAAACAGGATTTTCTGACCACAAAGCACAGATACTACAAATACAGATGCAGTATAAGAATAAAAAGGGGCAAGTTAGAATAAAGAAAGAATTCAGAACAGCTAGATCTTACAGTGTACAATACCTAAACTATCTACTAGAAAAAGAGACTTGGAAGCTGGTTTTTAAGCAAAATTCAGCGAACGAGGCATACAGTGAATTTTTAGGTACTTTACAGTATTATTACGATACAGATATGCCTTTAAAAAAGGGTAAAACTAAATAGCAGGAAAGTAAATGGGTTACCTCAGGAATAAGGGTATCGGAGAATAGACTCAGGTTTCTTAATAGTCTAATGAAAGAAGGAAATATGCCATAAGCATTTAAAGAATACTATTCTCATTACAAAAAATATACAACAAAGTTATCAGTGAAGACAAAAAAATTAACTAATAACATGAGAATAAGACCATCAGGGAATAAAACAAAAGCCATGTGGGAGCTAGTTAAGGAGGAACTAGGTAAACAGAAAAAAGCAACGAAGAATATTGAAATAAGTGAGAATGGAGTAAATATACAAGAATCAAAAGCTACAGCCAAATGTCTTTAATGAATACTATACCAGTATTGCCCAAAAGGTACTGAGTGGCAATCCATTATCCAAAACCAATGAAGTTAATGTCAATACAGTAAATATAGCAGTAACATAATGTTCTTAACCCCAACTTAACATAATGTTCTTAACCCCAACTACTGAAGAGAAAGTGGCAGGCATAATTAAAGGATTGAGTAATAAAAAATCAACGGGAATAAATGATATTCCAGAGTATATTATTAAAAAATGTTATCCTAAAATAACAACTGCTTTGACACACATAATAAATCTGTCACTCTCAACTGGGCATTTTCCTGATCAACTTAAAATTGCAAAAGTGAAACCTTTGAAAGGATGTGATACAGAAGTTGGTCCCTGTCACCATGGCATGGCGCGTCCTAAGGTTGCGCATGGAGGAGACACCCTCCAGTTTTGGAGGGAAGCTGCGAATATATAGAATAAGTAGTTGCGAACAGCCGACAAGGGGTGGCCCTCCAGCTTGGAGGTTTGTCGTGGGGCTTACAACTCCTCACCATAAAAAAATCATTATGTTATGAAAATGAACACAAAGCCTCAGACCTGGACGGATTCTTTGGATAAACGACCTAAGCTAATGAAAATGGATATGAGAATAATCAGAGCATAATTAACAATAAGCAGCATGGTTTCTGTAAAGGGAAATCGACAAATACTGCAACTGCAGAGTTTATAGAAAGGGTCTACAAATCATTGGATGAGAGGGAAATAAGTAAAGGGATATTTCTGGATCTGTCAAAGGCATTTGACTTAGTTGATCACGATATATTGCTAAGGAAGATGACAAGAATGGGAATAAGAGGGGTTGCACTAAAATGGTTTCAATCATATCTAGAAAACAGGGAACAAAATGTGTAAATTATATACAGATGTAAAGAAACTAATGAAATCATTAACTATCTATCACAAAAGAGACCCATAAGACATGGAATCCCACAAGGTGCTGTTCTCGGACCAGTGTTGTTTTTGCTATATATCAATGATCTAGAAGCCAGCACTGAACATGGAAGACCAACGTTTTTTGCCGAGGATACTAGTATTCTTATAACAGGAAATAGTGCTAATGATGCCCAAAGGAAAATAAATAAAACAATAAATGCACTCAAAGAGTGGTATGAAAGGAATAGATACATACATACATACATACATACATTAATAGATTAATTATTAATAAAGAAAAAACAACAGCAATATCCTTTCATCAATGTCAAAAAGTACACGTCGTATGCCCATCAATAATGCTCTATGATACAGTCATCAGTTATATAGAACATACAAAATTGTTGGGAGTTTGGTTGGATCAGAATCTAAGGTGGACTGCACATACTCAACAGCTAGCAAATAAATTATGTAAAATATGTTTTGCCTTACGTGTATTCAAAAGAGTATCAGGGTTAGAGACTGTTCGCACCTTATATTATGCTTATTTTCAGTCCTTATGGATTGATATTTTGGGGCAATTTAGGAAACGCAAAACTGATCTTTAGGTTGCAGAAGAGGGCTATTAGAGCTATGATGCAAATCCCAAAAACAATTAGTTGTAAACAATATTTTAAATCGTTACATATATTACCTTTACCATGTCTGCATATATATATGAAATTCTAGTTTACATAAAAACCAATCTGCATGTTTTCATAACCAATTCAGGAATACACTCGCACAATACAAGGAGAAAAGAGGTCTTGTGCATAGTGCCATGTAATACAAGTCTATACAAAAACAATTTCAATAATATTGGACTTTGTTTGTTAAATCAGTTGCCACAATATATTAAACAGATACCAGTACTATACAAGTTTAAAAAGACTTTGAAAACATTCCTGCTTGATCATTGTTTCTATAGTATAGACGAGTTTCTCTTGTTTGGGGGCAAATCCTAGTTCTAATCACTTGTAAACATATATTTCAAGAATAATTAACTTGTAGATTTTAATACTAGTAATGTTATAGGAATGCCTACTGCCCTACTCCGTATTTTTTTATTACAGGAACGAGATCGAGGATACCAGGGTATTTTGTGCCGGGATAGAAGGATCGGGTCTTGAGGCGTACAGCGGTGTCGTGTGTTAAACGATTATATTAGTTCTATTATTAGAATCATCACATTATATTATTATTATTTATTATTGTAAAGTATTTGACTTGTCCTATATCATGTATAATGGTCCATGGATATTAAGTAAATAAATAAATAACTGACGATCATAGCATCGGTCACATTAGTGAGGTTACAAGTTTCGTTCAAATTCGGCAACCTGTAATGCAAATCAGACATTTGTGCTTAACAAAATATTTTCGGTGTATTTGTCGAATTAAACTGTACTAGTAACATAAATACCTCAACTTACCTTCAGCTTCACATATGAATGTCGCCCTAATGCAGAATCTACTAGGCATGGGGGCGGGGCTTCCCTTCTTTGCAACGAAAAAAATCCATTTGGGTTCCATGCCCATTGTGCTAACCTTTTCAAAATAACCCAGAATCCACATGTGAATGATAATAGATGTATTTTAAATGAATCCCACGACGAAATCGACACTATGCATTCCTGTCCGTAATCGGAGAACATTCTTCGAGAACACCTGTAACGTTCCAAGTTTAACTGCACCCCACTGCTACAAGACCTACAAGACGCTCACAGAACCCAGACGGCTAGAAAGCAGCGTGATAAGCACGGATCGCCGAGTGACACTGACCGATATATGCATGCAAGGCTTCAAGGGGTTCAAGGGCAAAGGTACTCCCGAACATCATCCCAACACAGCACACATAGTTGGACTCTGTGACGTCCGGTGACAGTCAGTTGTCACAAATCAGTCAAAATGGTCAAAACCCCCACAGCACGGTTTTATGGGAACGTATGGGAATATATACTGAAAACGTATCCGATTGTAAACTATTCTGAATGGAACTGATCTCCAGGAAAATAGATGACATTGAACTAACATTCCTAAGACAGCAAATTCAATTGTATGACATTATCACTCCTATTCCTTTATTTCATGATCATTAACTTCTCTTAATGAGAATGTGGGCAGAACACAAGCCTATTCACACTTCATTTTCATTTGGCTGGACATGCATATTTCACTATCACCTGTGTTCCTCATCCATTCAAGGCTCTGACATTGCTCAGTAACAAGGACACTAATATTCCCAAAATGACCATTTTTCTTCTCCAAATTTATGTGCAGCTTCACACTCCAGGCATTATTGCTCTGTTACACCCCTAGTATAATTCCAAATTATCATCAGTTGATTTTGATGGTTCAACTTGGCAATCATTTCTGTGTTAAGATATAAGAACATTGGATAGATGTACATGTGGTCAAGAATCATAGCTGTATCATGAGTGGCATGTGAAATTATTAGTCACTTTACTATGCTCTCAGATACTAACACTGAAAATATTTCTACTGTTGCCAAATAAATTACTTGTATAGCTGTAAATAAAAATATTGTTAATACTTCCTTTAACTAGAATCTATAAAATATTTTGTTTATTCTGTTTATGCCTTACATAACTTCCTGTCCATAGACATTTCCTGTGTAGAAGGTAATAATTCCTATTAGTATTCATATAGCTGGTTGCTTTCTACTCTAAGTACATCTATGTTTGAATTCTCCAAGCTCTGGATGTCAAAACACATCCTGATATTTCTGTGGCCTGCAAAAAGTTATGTTTCAAACTTTTAAACTAGCATCCAATAAATCTGTCATAAATGAATACAATATTTCTACACACTTGCAGAACTAAAATGTGGATGCACAAATTACACGACATATTTCTGGTGCACCTAATTTACATAAAATATTGATGTAACAAAATCAACACTGAAGTAAAAAGGCCCAACGATAAAATCCTGGCCATGTTTAATTAAATACCATGCCATGAAAATATATGGGAAGTGGAAGTACAGCTCCATGCATTCTTAACCTCAGCACTGCGTGTGATAGGTGGTCAGTTTCATTGGCTACCCAGCCTAGTCCTGCATGGAGTAGTCCCCAGCATCCATTTGATTAGCCCTAGAGCTGGTCTAGTCATGGGAATGAAGAAACAATGCCTTTCCCTACAAGAAGTTAATCTCGCGTCATCTAGCTCAGAGACAAAATATAAAAGCAATAATGTCTCTCACAGGTAACGTCCTGTGCTTAACTAAACAAGCACTACACCATGAATGCATATACAGGAGTGGATGTACAGATCCACATTTTGACCTCGGCACTAGCTGGAGGTGAGTGGTCAGTTTCACGCCATTCTACCCCTAGGGAAAGAGCCCCCAGTTCCCACTGGATAGGAGACTGGGTAGGCACCAGATCCAGTCTGGATGACATGGAAAGAGAAAATTCTTGATCCTACCAGGACTCAAACTCCGACCCGTCATCCAACCCATAGCCAGTATAACGTCTCTCACACTACACTCCAACAAGGCATACAAAACGTAACTATCCCCCACATTATCAATATAATCTGTAATTTTGTTCCTATCCCCACTGTATTACACAAAGGTACATAAACAAAACAAAAAATTTACAGGTAACTGTTACGGAAAACATCTGCAGCTGACGGACACAAAAATTAAACAGATGGTTAACCCCCACAACCAGAAGTAATCTGAGGTAACCACATATGAGAAACAAAACAGCTTTACAATGAGCAGCAGATTCCTTCATCAAAACAACCTGTACAGCTAAAGATGGCCGGTCTGGCCGAAACAAGTAGTGTCAATAAAGAAAAATGATAAGTGAATAATAACCAAGGTTCCACACAGAAGGCATAAAAGCAAAACAAAGTGCCAGATCTATGCAGTGCAATAGGATGCTGCAATAAAACATTAAAGAAAATGTAACTTAATACTTTTTTCATAAATTATATACCGATGTAAATTATACAATATGAAAACTTATTTTATAATTATGTAACTGAAATTAAAACACTATACAGAGAACTGGTTATTGAATAAGCAAAATACACCAAAGAAAATAATTTAATAACATATTCTACACAGTTCTGAAAATATATTCTAATACACCTTCATAAATATGCACATATGACATATGAAATTAAAACTCTATACAGAGAACTAGTTATTGCACGACCTAAATACACCAGAGAAAATAAGTTAATAACATATTCTACACATTTCTGAAAATATATTTTAATACACCTTCATAAATATGTACATGTGAAATTTATGGGAATTTTAGTGGAATATGAACATATACAAGTATTTAAATATTGTATCATACAGCATGCCCTTCAATTTTTTTTATTGAGCTTCTAATGTACTAAACCTTAATTTTTTCTGAATAGCTTTTATAGTACAATATAACTGTTTTATTATTAATTACTACTTACAGCCACATTAGTGGCACAATGAAACCCCATCTAATGCTCCTTAATTTACCATTTTCCCTCATTTAATAAGGTAAATATTCTCACTGTTTAAATGACTCCATTTCTTTAGTTTAGTGCTCAAATCTACTGCTCCCCAAAGAAACCTTAAATTGGGGTTTCATTGTACATATTAAAAACAAAGTGCAATGAAGAGCAGTCAATAAATAATGCCTAAACCTGAAAGGGAAACCTTTGACTATGATCAGCATGTCAGCAGAGTCCAAATACATGATGAAATAAAACTAATTACAAAAACATAACATATCCTGCAGTAAGAAGTGATGTTTATTCCAGTCTAAAACTTGTTTCAAGTTGAAAAATTCTCAAATCCTTCTTGGGTTGTTTCCCCTAATCTGTTACCTGACTTTTAAGATAAATTCTGGTGACTGTATACACGTACAGAATGTTTTCCTGGAATAAACACAGATATATCTGTTTTTTTAAATGTTGCAGTTCATCTGCTGGAAAATTTATGTTGTTTATGTCATCGTTATCATGCGCTGGCATTTCCAGTAGGGTGGGTCCAATCGAAGCCTTTCTATTCTTACAGAATCTCCTATGAGGATTTCTCTTTATGTCCACTCTTTCTCTTATCTCATTTGCATATATACCTTCACATGCTCTAACATGACCTCAGTCCCATACCCCACTGTCTGTCTATTTAACATCTTCATTTTTATGATACATAAAATCCTCAGAGCTGTGGCTGAATGAAATGAAATCTTATCAAACAACCAATTACATCAATACAGAATAAAAGGAGAATGTTTCCATCTCTATCAAAATATTTGTTCTGTATCTATAATATGTACAATCACCCACTCCACCAAATCTTCATTTTGATGCTCTAAAAAGAATCCCACTGCTGTCCATGCATAAGATGCTGCTGCCCAGCCAACATCTCATGTAATGATGTGTATTTGAAGAAAAAATTCATATAAGGTTGAAATTTTTATTTCAGATACCAAAACATATCTGAAACCTGACTGTGAATTGGTGGTACTTTACGCTTCATAGTCTACTTTATTTAAGAATATGTCTCCATTGGAATTACAGGCAAACCTCTACTTATAAACTTTCAAGAAACAACAATGTATTTACAAACATTGCATAGGCTAATGAACTGCAACTCTCAATTCATTTAATGAACATTTTAACACATTAACAAATTTAACAACATACCTTAATAAAAAAATACATTCAACTTACAAACACATCTCAAGAACACATTTTGTTCCTAAGCTGGGGTTCACCGGCAGTCTAAGTTATTTTTCCATCACACGGCACAGAATCTAATCACACAGATTCTGAAGCAATACCCAGTATTACAGAATCCAACTCTCTGATGAGGTTTTCTTACCTTGTGGTGGTGGTGGGGGACCACTGAAACTTACAATCCTAATAAAGATGCCCTAATCTTGATGCCTTTTTTATTGTTCATCATATTATAAATGATTTTTAGTTTGATAATCTAGTAGCATGAACTGAGTTACAAAATTAGCTTACTTTGTTTAACAAGATATCTGATGTAAGATTTGGGGTTTTCATGGCGGTGACTATGAAGAAAGCATTCTTCTGGGATGTGGCACCACATCCCAGAAGACTGCTTTCTTCAAGATATCTGATATCCATTTTATATTAACTTGTACTTGTTAGCTCAAACTTCTGCATCTCCTGTCCACACACTCAAGAGTGCAGAAAATATACACATATTTCATTCATTAATTAATGTTCTGCCCATCAGCCATTTCATCTGAATAACATTCAAATGTCTTTTCTAAGTGAAAACAACCCTTGAACACATACCCAACAGTAACCGTTTATAACATTAATAAACTTCATTGTACAGTCATTCTGAAGCAGTCAACAGACATTCCACTATTCAAGAAACACTCTGAAAGTTCATTACCTGCAACACAAAATTCCAAACCCTAAACCATCTTCTAAGTAAGTTTAAGTCTGTTGGATTTGAGGTTTACACAGCAGTCACTATGAATAGTACAATCTTTTGGATTGCAGAGCAGTCACTATGAACAGCACAATCTTTTGGATTGTAAAGCCATGCAGCTCAATTAAAGTCCACTGATAACAAGATGGCATCAAGCAGAGCTTTACTTATTTCTATGTTTGCCACCTGCTTTATGCTGGTTTCTTGCTTGGTTTACTCTTCAACCCTGAAGATGGAGATGGTATGTTCCTCTGAAATGTCAGTGAACTTCTTTTACTGAACTACATAGCATTATAACTCACAAGATTACTCCATTCACATTCCCATATAAAATTTAATCCATCTGAATATTATCTTCCAAAGTTCACCTCAATTTCCAAAATGGTCTATTTATATAAGGTTTTCCAGTTAGAATTATATTTTCACTTCTCTCTTAGCCCATACATGCTGCATACCTGTCAATCTTAAACCTTTAATTCATTTAACCTTCCTGTACTACATAGCATTCTTCATACAAGCAGTGAATACAAAATGTTTTCTATCATTACTCTGGAACTAGAGAAGAAATTACAGGTAACAAGCTAATAACATAAGGCACAAAAGCTGCAGTAACGGTATTTTCAGTCTCTTAAATCTGACAAAGTCTCATTATCAGGGGCATAATATTTCTTTTCAATAATCTATAAAAGTTCTGTGACAATGAATTATATTTTGTTACGACTTCTTCATTAAATCAAACATGCTGCTAATTAATGGAAGACTAATTATGCTCAGGTACGTGTAGTACACAGACAGTTTAAAAAGTGCCCAGCGTTCAGACATGACTGTACTCCAGCGTGAGAGCCAAGTCTTGCATAGCTTCAAACGCTCTCCATAGACACTCTGGATGACACACCGAGACATCACCAAGAATGATGTTTTCCTAAAACAATAAGAAAAAGTTTTAAAGTACAACTAATTTGTTTAATACTGGATAATTCAAACCAAGCCTGTGGGAAGCAAACAGAGAACAATGTGCTAGGAATGATAGCAGAACCTTAAAGAGATGAAGTAACAGGAAGTGAACAAGATTATACAATGAGGAGCTCCTTTTCCACCTGGTATTATTTAGGTGACTCAGTCAAGGATGAGAAAGCCATAACATGTAACACCTATGCAGGAAATTGCAAGCACGCAGGAACATTTTGGTTAGAAAATCTCAAGGAGACCAGTATACATAAGCAGACAATATATAATTGGATCTTAAAGGGTGGGATGTGAAATTGTGTGGAATGGACTAAGCTGGCTCAGGATACATTCTAGTGGTGGGGTTATGGCTAAACAAGAAAGAAATTACAACCTACTTCTGCCAATTTTGTTACCATTCTCACAAGAGGCCATGAGACATCCTTATCTTGAGCCAGATGAATCCAGTTCATGCATTTAAATCCTATTTCTCTAAGATTTTAATATCATCTTCCTATCTATGTCTAGGAGTCGGAATAGCTAAGCCAGTATAGTGGCGTGCTACAGGCTCGATAGCCTGAGTCCAAATCCCAACATGTCAAGATTTTTTCTTCTCCACAGCATCCAGACCAGCTCTGGTGCCCAACCAGCCTCCTATCCAATGGGTACCAGGGGTGACTACCATGAGGGTAAAGAGGCTGGTGCCTGAAGCTGATCACTCACCTCCATCTGATGCTGTGGTCAAGAATGATGGAGTTGTACCTATATTCCCCCATTTGTCTTCATGATATGGTACTTAATTAATTCAGCACAGGGACAATTTCATCTTTAACTATGCCTAGGTCTCCAAAGTGGTTTCTTCTTACAATTTTTGGGTGAAACCATTGCATGCATTTCACATCCATCACATTTATGCTTCTTTTCCAAAATACCTCATCCTTGATTTGATCAACCTAAGAATATGTGCTGAAGAGTCTATATTATGGAGCTCCTCATTAGCAATATTCTTCACCTTCGGCCCAAACATTCTCGTCAGCTTTCCATTTCAAATTCAATGAGCACACATGAGCATGCATACAATGCACATACCAACAATTCAAAAACAAAATTAAGGAGCTATCTCATCCCAGTTTTCTGTTTACCTGTTCTGAGCTTTGAGCGTAAACTCCACACCTCGCATCAGATCATTTGTCTTCAGTATAAGAAGCATTTGGCGATTGATGTTATCTAGAACATCACTGATCTGCGGCAGGAGATGGGGTATCTCTTTATCCCGAATATTTTTCTGAAATGTCAATAGATAAAATACTTTAATGGGATGAAATAAGCACAAAGGAAGAAATACGGAACTGGAACATTAGGTAATATCTGAAGTCAAAACATATAACATTTGAGATCCGAGGTTCTCACAACAGTGCCAATGAAGAGTAATGTCTTTTGGTCTATGAGAACACATAGCCTAGCAGAAATTTATCAACATTTTGGACTTCAATGCTCAAGAGTTAGATGAACAACCAAGTGGCAAGCACAATTTCAAAGATGGAGGCAGTATGTTCCTCTGAAAATATGGTAAACTGCTACCATACTACATGGTATCACATTATAGAAGATGGTACTCTTCACTGTACAAAGTGATATGGAAGCGCATTGTACAAGAATGACAACAGAATTACTGAACCAAGATCACACATAAAACCACTGGGGAAGTCACAGACTAGGTTAACAGACAACACAAGGGAAGATAAAGTGGGTTCATGGGCACAGACATGACAGGAATACTTATGAGAAGTAAACGAAAAATGGAAAAGGCTTTTAGGCACTCTCTGGCTGAAACACACATGGCTGATGATTATTGACATGTGCCATGGCAGATATATTAATTGTTCTCTTGTTAGAGATTACAGAACAAAATTAGGTAAAGTCTTTATTTTATTCTTGATTCCCATTTGACCAGTATCAAGTATCTGAGCGACACCATGGATCTGTCACGGTTTTGATGAACAGATTACAGTAAGAGGTAATTTCAAGCAGCAGAGTCCTTCCTGAGAAACTAACAGTTGCTCCACTAGCCGAGAACAATTCACGACCATGTTCACAGGAGCCCACTACCAGACCGCATCCTGAGCCATATGAATCCAGCCCACATCCTCCTCATATCACGTTTCTTTAAAATTAACTCCAATATTGTACCATGTAGACCCACTGATAAGTGGTGACTCCTTGAACAGCCATAGTTGCTAGGTAATGGCCACAACATAAACACACGCCACAACAGAAAAGCTGTTTTCTGTGTGGTACATGCTGGGGCTACATCAGGAGCGGAGCGGAGCAGAGCAGAGATGAGGAGAGGGGAGTGGAATGGAGTTCAGTTCAGTTCAGTGAAGCAGTTGCTTGATGAGTTAGTAGAGTTGAGTTCAATGAAATGAAGTAAGTTGGCTGGTGAGCAAGTGAATGAATTAGAAGATTGCTGTGGTGAAGCTGGTAGCTGAGGCAGAGGGATAGTTCGGGAACCCAGTGTAAGGGGAACATCCACCACTGGAAGTCATTACCAGGCAACAACTGCTGAAGACACAGCAGAGTGAAAAGGCTTTGTGTGCACTGTAATGAATTTTATAGTGTATCAATTACCTTGTAGTCAGGATCTGTAAGGGGTCATTAAATTAAATTACCAATCCAAACCCCATCCATACTCACTCCAACATGTGAAAATATATTCTATCTATGTCCACATCTCCCATGTGGCTTCATTTCGCAGGTTTCAGAACCAAAACTGTATGCACCTCCAAAGTCTCCATTTATGCTATCCCGCACATCTCATCTTTCATGACTTAAACACTTAACAACAACAGCATCAAGTGAAGAATAAAAATCACACTGCTCCTCACTATACACCCTTCTCCAATTTCAATTACTTCTTCTATTTTTGGGTTCATATATCCCTCAACTTAAACGTTCTTCCCTTAGATGACAGTTTTACACGCCTGCAACACAACATTCATATTACCTCACTATTAGTCCACTTTGTCTTCTGGATACCAGACATTATAGTGTCCCATGTCCGGCCTGTGACCATACAGGCCAGCAGGAAGTACAAGTTTCCTACACCCAAATTTTGGCTGTGCTGTTGCATTCCTTTCTTGTCTTTATTTAGGATGCTGAACCATAGTTTTGAATACTCCCATCTGAATTCATTACTGAGTTCCTGTAACAGAGAAAAACTAATGGGTACCCTGGTTATAATTACACTGTCATTCTGTCAGTGAGTTTCCATTAGGGAAATTCACGTTACAGGCAAACTGTCTAGTACTTAACTAAAACTGTCACATCAAGAGAAGTGAAAGGACTCCTTCCCAATTTTATTATTTCATATTACAGTATATTTACAAATACTGTAAGGGATATTTTGGCATGTGGTTCTACTCCACAGTCACTAACAGCATATTTTGATAGCACAAAACAAACTCTGTAGCTTGTAGTCCTCAAGCGAAATATACTGACTGAGCGACCGCTGCTCGTCAGCGAAGTTAGTGCCAACTTCTAAAATCTACTACAGAATCTTGGAACTGCAGAAATATTGCAGACATCCATTTACTAGGCAGCAGAAGCACAGATATATCTCTCTCTCACGCACACACAAACAAAACAGTTGACATACAGTTTGAATCATCACCCCAGCAATCCCCTACAAGACTACGAGGGGGTACCAAAAAGAAACCGAACTTATATTTTTTAAACTTATTTATTCAAATTTTAAGCACAAACCTTCAATCCCCTTCAAAGTACTCTCCACTTACACTAATACACTTGTCTAGTCTTTTATTCCATTTTTCAAAACATTGTCTAAATTCATCTTTTGAGATGCTTGACAGCGCCTCCATCGTTTTTTCCTTTCATGTCTCTTTTCATTCGAGGAAACAAAAAAAAGTCACACGGGGCAAGGTCGGGTCCCATGCGCGCTGCATGTCCTGCCCAAACCAACCTCCCTCATTTGATCACACTGAAAAAAAATATGGTGAAGAGTACCATAGATGACACCTCCCACTCATTAAAAAGACGCAGTTAATTATAGAAAATTATATGTAGGGGCTGCCAGTCACGGTAGCCGAGCGGTCTAAGGCATGTACTGTCTTCGCTCGCTCGGAAGCTGGGATCGTGGGTTCGAATCCCACTCAGGGCATGGATGTTTGTGTGCGTTTTTCTGTGTTTGTTTACAGGTAGAGGCCTTGCGACGAGCTGATCACCCACCCAAGGAGTCCTACCGAATGTGTAAGATCTAGAAAAACCGAAGTGAACAAAGAAGTTCATGGAGGTAGGCCTAGGCCCACTAGGGCTGTAGTGCCAAGGGAAGGAAGGAAGGAAGGATATGTAGGGGCTACCTGCTCTACTCCAGACATAAACTGTAACATTCCCAGTAGTGCAGTAAAATGGTCTCATCTGATATCCTCCTTACAAACACCTGGTGTACGCCTACCTTTTAGCCATAATACAAATACTGGCGTTACCATCAATAACAGATGGTTACTATAACATATTTCTAACATGTGCATTGTCTAAAGTACCAAAATGCAGATAAAATAAGTGGATCGCACGAAAAAAGTGTGTGTGTGTGTGTGTGTGTGTGTGTGTGTGTGTGGGGGGGGGTGCACGAGTGTGCGCCTTATTACATAAATTAAAGTTTATTCAGCAAAGAATAACATCTTTCAATAATAAAAGTTATTTTCCTTCCATACATCTTTAAATTGATTATTTCAGCAGCAAACAAGTCTAATTTTCACTGAGTGCATCTTGCTGTGTTTATCATACAAGAATATTAGAATCTGTCGCAACACAACTACGAGACCATCATACTGAAATGCAATTCAATAGTTTGCTAGTGTAATAACCATGTATTCTGCCTGATGTTGGCTTTAAAAGCCGAAACATGTAGTTAAGATAATTCTGACCTTGACCGTCTTGTGGTCGTGTTGTGAAGGATTCTAATAAAGATTTCTGTAGAAGAATTCTAGTTTAGTATACTGAAACTCACTGCATACAGTCCATGGTCTAGTAGTATAATGTCCACTCCTCCTGCTTGAGTCTTCTTGACCAGAATGTTCCCTGGATGGGGATCACTGTGCACAAAACCATGAATGAAAATCATCTGTGAGTACAGCTGACTAAGTTTGTCTGCTACTTCATAGGGATCAATGTTGTTGAAGCGAATGTATGCCAAGTCATTGATCTGCCCACCTTCCACATACTCCATAGTCAAAACTCGACTTGTTGATAAATTCCAGTAAACATGAGGCACCTAGAAGAAAATGGTCTTTCATTAGCTACAATAAACCCTTACATAAAACTCCATGGTCTGTAGTCCACAAACGAACCATACCAACCGAGCAACCGCCACTTGTCGGCAAAGTTTGTGCTAACTGTGGTGGATAGACAGTGTTGCATGGTCAGCGCAACAGATCCCCACGGCCATTAATCTCAGTTTTCTAGACTGGAGACTCTATTTCCTTGAAATAGCTCCTCCATTATCCTCACAAGGTTGAGAGGACCCTGTTCCAGACCCACTACCTCTCCAAAAATCTGGTAGCACCGGGAATATAACCCAGACCTCTGGATCTGTAACCAGGAACTCTGACCACTAGACCACAGAGGTGGTCTAAACTCTTACATTACTTTTAATAATTGGGAGATGTAAAGGAAAAAGCTGTCCTTGTGCTTAATTAATTCAGCATCACATGTATGCTGAGTAGTTATAGTTCCACTCATTCTTAACCTCAGCATCAGAGGAGGTGAGAGGTCAGCTTCATCCTCCTGCTGTTTGCTCAGAGGAAAATAGTCCATGGCACTTACTGGACAGGACACAATTCATGAAATCACAGATCTTGTCTGATGCTCTCAGAAGACATTCTTCTAGGAAAAAACAAAGACAAAGACAGCAGCACCAAAGTCACATTACATATTCATCTGCCAAAACTAACAACATATGTCTGTCTTCCAGTTGTCTCTCATTTACTCTCACACACTGGACAAAAGGGAGGATCACATTCAAGGTTGTGATTTATTAATTATCAGACATTATTTAATTTAGATGTCATACCTTAAGCCAAGGCAAATGACCGAACATTTTGTCCACTTTTTCTGCATTATGGCCTTCCTGTAAAAAATCCAACTCAATGGGGATGTTCCGTTTCGTCTCCTTCACCAGCCATGAAAATTTGAAGTCTGGGAATGCCCAGGAGACCAACTTAACAAGTGCCTGAAATCATATTCCATGAAGTTTCTACAAAATATTAACAAATAAGAAAGATTAAGAAGTGTTCTCTATTCTGGGATATAGTGCCATGTACTCTGTTGAACGTCAACTGGCATCATTAACTACTTCATGCTGGTTTCTTGCTTGACTTATATTTCAACCCTGCAGATGTTGGCAAACATGTACTTCAAAAATAGTGGCTGACTTTCAATGGACTACATTGTGTTATATTCCAAGACAGAACTCTTCACAACCATTGCTTTGAGAACCTCAAATCCTACAATAAAGACTACAATCAAAAACCAGGTTATTCAATAATATCTGAAAGTAGAAACTTTACAAGAAAAATTTGAGAAATTAAGGGCACAGTGATATATATGGATTACTACTGGATGACAACATGACTCCTCTGAGTGCTTGAAGCATAAATCTGTCAAATAAGTAACATTACTGTACCTATACTGTAGGACCCTTTATAAATGGCTTATCCGATCATGATGCTCAACTCATAGAAATAAATAATATTGACCTTCAGTCCAGTAATCAACAATATCAAACAGTAAGGAAAATCAACAAGCATACGATGGCAGATTTTGTCACAAAATTAACTCTTT
>NW_019729223.1:673627-679308 GCF_002891405.2 Cryptotermes secundus
AGAGAATTATTTAAGAAATTAAAAATTCTACCTCTTCAATCGCAATACATATTATCGCTTCTCTTATTTGTTGTTTACAACAAAGATAAATTCAAATTAAATTCTGATGTCTATAACATGAATACTAGACAAAAATATAACTTCCACCTACCCTCATCAACTTTATCAGTATATCAAAAAGGAGTCTACTTTACTGGCATAAAAGTGTTCAACAATCTGCCACAAAGTATTAAAAACTTGGGCAATGATACTAAAAAGTTTAAATCAGAGTTAAAGAATTATCTACATGCTCATTCCTTCTACTCTTTAGATGAATACTTCAATGTAAATAGAGAATGATGTAAAATTAAGTTCTATTAATTTTTAAGCTAAAATTGCCTGTACCTATGTATGTAACCTTTTGACTTGTTCTGTATCCAAAGGTACTAACCTACTTAGGATTTATAGAATGTAAATAAATTCAATTCAATTCAAGGAAAACAATAAGCACAATAAGAGCCCAAGTGAGGGAATAGAGCAACAAAAGAAAGGAAACATATAGAGGAGCTTCTCTTAAGAGAACAGAAGATGAGATGGGCTTTGTCAGAAGACATCCAACACTGATGGAAGATTTCTTTAGTGTGTTATTTTATATTGCTTTCAGTATCACAGACTAAACAGTGTAAAATGATATGATAGATGAATGATGAATTAGCCTAACTGACGAACTACCCCAGTATTTACCTGGATGGACCCCAGAACCCCCCAAGAGAAAACCCCAGTAGAGACAGCTGATGTCCAGGGTGAGATCTGAACTGAGCACCTCCTGAATACAAGTCTAGAATGTTACTGAGAGGCCATCCTGCTCAGTTTAATGGAAAAATTTTCATATCAATACACAGAAAAAACACTTGCGTTTTTTGTGAAGCTATAATTAATTATAAATGGTTAAGAGCTGAATTAACTTTTAAATCAAGAATACATAGAATCTCTTAACTCTCTAGCACACAATCTTATCTGTAATGTGACATGCAGACCCATTTCCATGCAACACCCAAGATACGTGCACACAATAGAAAAGGTACTGGAAGAAGAGTTTTCTATGTGGTCTGTGCCATGTCCTGGACTGGGTAATGGGCTAATGAACATACATTCTTATACATGACACACGTTTTCCATGAGGTTCAACCCAAGTCTATATAACAAGGGGCAGAAAAATAATTTGGAGTTCAGCTGACTAGTTGAGTTGAGTTGAGTTGAGTTGAGTTGAGTTGAGTGTTCAGCTGTGGAGTGTTAAACAGTAGACAATGAAAGCTATAAAACCTCCATTGTTAAGATTCGTTACCAGGAAATACCTAGCGAAAACACTGCAGAGGAATAGCCATTGTTGAGACCTCTTACCAAGCAACAACTAGTGAAAGTATACCTAGAAAACTTAGGGTGGAATGATTTGGATTGTGTAAATCAGCAACAGTGTAATAATTATTTTTAGTTATGACCTGTAAGTGGTCAATAAATCTATTCACCAATCCAAACTACAGTTTCTAATACAAGTGATAATATATACCACTTGCTCCAACATCTGAAAACTCTTTATTTTGTGCATAGTGTATTTATGTGTATTGTACGATTCTCAGAATAAACAGCAATTACTTCCCTAAACAATCTTTGTAATGACAGACTTTATTTTCTGAGAGATAAGAACTTTAGTTTTAAATACCGTTTAGCTCAGTGTCCCTAATGACATTCTTACATACGATGCTAAAAGAAACTAAGCCACAAACAAGCAAGGTACCATCTCAAAATTTGCATTGACGGACTGAGGAAAATCATCCAAATATTCTCCTTATGACATATCAGATACTTGGGATTGGAAGGCTAACAATTAGCCCACCTAAAAGATACAAGGTGGAAAAATATAAGTCCTCAATGTATGCAGGATTTGAGGTCCTCTCAGCAGTGATTATGAGAAGCATTATCTTCTGGGATATGACGCCGTGTAGTCCATTGAAAGCCAACCGACCCTTCGGTGGAACATATCGCCTCCATCTTCAGGGTAAAATAAGCTGAGCAATATACCAGCAAGAAAGCAGGTGGCAAGCCAGCCGAAGATGAAGGCAATATACTCCTCTGAAATGTCAGCTGACTTTTAGTGGACTACACGACATCACATCCCAGAACCTATTACTCTTCATGAGTATGCATGTTTGTATTAAATATGAAATAAAGTCTCTCTCTCTCTCTCTCTACTAGCAGCTCACCTAACAGCAAATCAATGCAGACACACGTGTTTTACTGCACACTGTTATTACCTCCATAGTCTTCATGTCAACAAGTGCATTTCCTCGTACATAAGGGTGCTGCACTTTCACAGCCACTACTGTTCCATCTTTAAGTGTTGCCTTATGAACTTGGGCTAGTGATGCTGCTCCAAGTGGTTCCTTATCTATTTCTGAAAATATTTCAAAGGGCTGCAACACATAAAATACAAATTATTAAGAAATGTTCAGTGAAGATCTTATAACATATGTTATGTTTGTTATGTATGGTGCTAGGTGATCCCTTCGGATGGGTTCTAACAAAATGGAAGGTCCTTACCAAGATTTATAGAATAAGTAGTTGGACCTTATCAGAGTGAAAAACGTCATTCAGTCAGAATGTTCACTAACTCCTTAAACACCATATGCATAACAATGAAACACATTTAAGAAACACACTGAGTAACTGTAAGTAAATAAGATAAATACAGTCATCTCTCGATTATCCGGGGGCGGATTAACCGGTTTGTGGCTTAACCGGGGCTACTGAGGCTTTTTTCCGGTTTATTATGTTGTTTAATATTCATTCACTTTTGTTTCACATGGCGAGTTGTAACACTATTTTCGCACTAGTGTGAACCGAGCTCTGCATTCTTTGGTCCCGTTATGCTAACACAATGTTCTAGGGTAGGGGTGAAAGAATTCAAGGATTTGTGGAAAGTTTCAATGACAGATACATCGCCCCAGTTAGTATCTTAGTATCGATCTTCAAGTGCGTTAGCAAAATGTCAGGGTGTAAAAGGAAGCATGTTGTGTTAAGTATTCAACAGAAAAAGGAAAATGCCGCAAAAAAGTAAACGACAATATTAAATTTTTTAAAGTGTTAAGTGTGAAAACTTGTAAACAGTGTTGGATGTTGTTGAAGACTGTGATTGAAATAACTAATTCATACTTCAGCGTAATGTAAAAAAAGTATTAAATAGGCCATGAGATGACATAAAAATGAGGTTGAATAAATTTAAATACAGGTAGGCCTATAGTATTATGAAGGTACAGTATTACAGTACTACTTTTAATAAAATTTGTCTTAACCAGGTTTTCGATTAATAGTGATTTCCATCCCCACCATTATCCCGGATAATCAAGAGCTGACTGTACTTTTTTCTTGAAACAGAAACACCTATATATATATATATATATAAGAAATGTAATACACCGCATACTGGTTGCAGAAATTCTCATCGTTCGCATGCCATTCATCATACACACCAGACTGAGAACTTTCATGTTTCATGTCTGTAACATTATCGTAATTTCTGTGTACTTCTAGATGTTCATAATTTTTTATAATGTATGGCTTAGACACCAAAGATAACTTCAATATATTTTCTTAATTTGACAATTCATTTAACCCAATTCTCTTGTCTCTGAAAAACACTGATTAAAGGGTTTTGTCAACCCTAATTAATTTCCATTGCGGTGGAAAAATTGCAGTGTGTTCACAAACTCCTTGATCAGGAAGATGATATTCTTACTGAGTTTATGTAATGAGTGCACATCTAATGGTCCAAATGCAAGTAGTATGGAAGACTGTAATAAAAAATCTAGAGATAAATCACATACAGGCTTTGGCTATCTGGAATACACTGCACAGAAACTAGGGGTAGCATGGGCTAATTATATTTCAGTACACAATATGTAATATAAACTCTATCACCTGAAAGCACTGCAAAACACAGGACATTTTTAGAAGACACATAAGTTTCATATTTAATTTTCATTTACACTTGCATCAGTAATTCAGTTTCAATAGGACATGTGTATAATTATATGAAATAATTAAAGCAAAAATAACAGATTTTACCTTCCTTATGATATGCACAAAGTATCTTGATTAAAAATGCTATTCTACTTTTATTTTACGAACAATACTACCAATAACAAAAATAACATTTAAACCACTTCTTAAGAAATTGCATGATTTTCACCAGTACCACTGATATAAACATAAAAAGTTTCTGTGGTAAAAACTTGGCATGAAAAGTGTTGAATGTTCCATTCTTATAAACCTCTTCTATACAATATGAAGATAAACTATTTTTTATACTTGCACCACTAACTTACTTCTGGAATTTGCAACTGCATGATACACAAACATTCGATGTCCTGCTTGCTGCTTAAATAAATAAATGTAATAAATAAAAATAAATAATAAATAATAAATAAATAAATAAAATGTAAAGTGATTCCTTTCAGAAAGTCTGGTGGAATGTGTGAGAGAAATTCACAGGGAAGTTCAGATGGATACTTAAGACAGCTGCCTCCCCACAGTTTCAATCTCATGAGTATGGTCACTTCACACAGAATTTTCAGTGACTCATTTCATGGTGGACAATATCAGACATCTGAAACTTTCCTTCAGCAAAATATGAGGCTGGAAAAGATCTGAACAAATCAAGAGAGGTCAGAAGATGAAGAATTGTTAATGATCACAAGAAAAATATCTATAATTATTTTTTTTTTCACAGATATGAAAGACCCTGGCATAAACAGGAGGCTAATATTAAAATGGATCTTCCAGAAATAGGATGGGAAGTTGGAGACCATTGGCTGGCTCCTGTAAACATGTCCATGAGCCTACAGGTGCCATAAAAGACAGGAAACCTCTTGACTAGCTGAGCAACTATTACCTCTTCCAAGGACCCTGCTTCATGGAGTTAAACAACTACAGTGACCAGTATGGCAGAATTACCAAACAAATGCTTTCCTCAAAACCATTCACATAACTTTTATACCGTTAAATACTGCCATAATGTACACATGCATGAGAGTGTTTGAGAACAGGGTGTTGAGGAGAATATTTGAACCAAAGAGAGATGAAGTGACAGGAGGTTGGAGAAAACTGCATAATGAGGAGCTTCATAACTTGTACTCTTCTCCAAGTATAATTAGAATGATCAAGTCAAGGAGGATGAGGTGGGCAGGACATGTAGCACGAATGGGGGAGACAAGGAATGCGTATAGGATATTGGTGAGAAAGCCAGAAGGAAATTAGACAACTGGGAAGACCAAGGTGTAGGTGGGTGGGAAATATTAAAATGGATCTTAGAGAGATAGGATAGGATAGCACTGATTGGATTGATCTGGCTCAGGATAGGGACCAGTGGAGGGCTCTTGTGAACACAGTAATGAACACCAATTATCAATAGAACCTCCGTCGAGTGTAACAATATATATTCTTGTCACCATTTTCTCACATTTGCCTTACATGTTTCGGCTCACAAAGAGCCATCATCAGAGGCATCCACAACAAAAACATGGAAACACTTGCACTGCTCAACAATCACAATATACAGTTTTTTGTGGAAGATGTTACACGTATCGGAGCGTAAAACACAACAACATCCAGTACCCCGAGTGCGGGTATCCCATTTGCATTTAAAA
>NW_019729223.1:683193-766078 GCF_002891405.2 Cryptotermes secundus
TGTTGTGTTTTACGCTCCAATACGTGTAACATCTTCCACAAAAAACTGTATATTGTGATTGTTGAGCAGTGCAAGTGTTTCCATGTTTTTGTTGTGGATGCCTCTGATGATGGCTCTTTGTGAGCCGAAACATGTAAGGCAAATGTGAGAAAATGGTGACAAGAATATATATTGTTACACTCGACGGAGGTTCTATTGATAATTGGTGATTGATAGTGTAACGGACCAAAATGAAACAATTCAAAACAGTAATGAACCTTCGGGTTTCATAAAATGCTGGGAAATTCTTGAGTAGCTGCAGAATTGGCGGCTCCTCCAGAAGGGCTCAGCTCCGTGAGTGAGTGAGTAAGTAATTAAGTAAGATGTATACATAGCAGCCTCCATAGTCTAGAGGTAACGTTCCCACCTCATGACTCGTGGTACACGGGTTCAAATACCCGGCGGAGGTCGTCGAATTTTTAAGGGCGGAAAAATTCAGGGAATAAGTCCTCCGGGAGGGACTTTAAGCTGTGTGTCCCATGTCGTGACTTTACGGCATGTAAAAGAACCTCATATCCCCAAAGGGGATCACTGAGCCAAATTCCAGGACATTTCCCACCCAACAATAGTCTCTAAGGCCTCTGATAGATGGGGGAAGCATTACGGATACCGCTAAGCAAGTGGCCAAACTCGCTTGCTCGGCGCGACTGATGGTACGCACCATTTATTGGTAGGGTATAGAGACCGGTAGAATATCATAGAGGGAAGCACAATAGATCAAACTGGTCGCGGTGCATGGGGAAACCCACCCTCTCTAAATAACTAACTAACTAACTAACTAAGATGTATACATGCAAGATCAGTACCACTCTTTTATTTGCCTCACATCTTGTTTGAGATCTTCTCGTAAAACTTTGTACACTTCTTCTATTGTCGAGCGTGGGGCCTGGCTATGTAACACCTTCATGGTCTCCACATACTCAGGAGGGACTAGGTAATCCAGTGCTCCAATATGCTGTCCCACTTTGATGTAGACACCTCGGTTGATGCAACACAACTCAAGAAGTTTCTCTGCCGCCTTCCTGTGAACCTATTGTGAAAACATTCACACACACATCACATTCTGTTGCATTTATAAAGTAAATCCCCTCTTCCAATAAATATTAATGGCTACAATGATGGCTTCATTCCATTTACTATTTTGCTTTCAACATGTTATAAATCTACTCTTACTTCAGCCCTCATGCCCTCTCTATAATCCCTCTTCTGGCATTCTGTCCAGATAAGCTATAGATATCGTTCACATGGCTTGGGTCTGAGGTGCTCAATGAAATATAGGTGAAAGATATTGTGACATGGTGACAAAGCCAAATTAGTGGAGTCGGAGCCAGCCACCCAATGCCAGGCAACAGCTTGGTAAACACCACCTAAAGTTTGGAACAGTAGAGCCAGACAAGAAACTACCCATTTTTTTTAGCCAATAGCTACGCACGTTCCAAGGGTTATGCTGTAAACAAATACACGGCAATAGATTTGGTTATAATTGTAATTACAATGGTTTCCGACACAAGACCATCTCAAAGGGCAGAACAGAACCCTTCACGGCAGTGTCTCCTATCATGGCCGCCTAACAGTTATAACAAGGAATGAGCCATTAGTGGGAAAGAGTCCAAGTTGAAGACTAGAGGCTAGACACCAGTGCAAGATCCAGACAACAGTGAGAGATTTGTTATCAAGGAGTTCAATATGTGAAGTATTGTAATCAAGTGTAACTGTAATACAGACATCCAATAAATCCAATCATCAAATCTACAACCCACAATTATCAGTTATGCGTAACCACCTTCCCACCCCCGCAACACATGACAATATATACTTGTTTCACTTGGTAAGTATAATTTGATGTCACGTTATGTTGGCAACCATGAAGTCCTACTGCTCCCATTAGAGCACAACATAGGGCAGTGAATAAAAGAAAAGTACAAGAAATATTAATATTTTTGGGCATTCTTCATGTAGTAAAATGAACACCATGTGTGCAGTTTATGCGTGTCTGTGTGTGACTTATGGCTAGTATCAATGCTTAAGAGGCTGAACAGTTTCATTCTAATTTGGTTTGGAAGTCTTTCACTAGAATCTGACAGGTATTTTTTTTTTTATTATTGCTAGTGGGGTGGGACTAAGTCCCTTGTACTGCAGCCACTCCTGGCCTATTGTACCAGCCCCAGATGATAGGTGAGGGTGATTGTGGAGCAATTGGTGGAATGAAGATTGGCAGGGGAAACTGAAGTACTCAGAGAAAACCTGCCCCAGCTCCACTTTGTCCACCACAAATCCCGATTGACGAGACCAGGATCGAACCCAGGCTGCTGCGATGGGAAGCCGGCAACTAACCGCTTGAGCTATGGCACAATTTGACAGGTAATTCCAATGTGGGTTAAAATTGGATATAAAAAAAGAACACTTTACATGACGGCAAGCACTTGAATGTGTACACATAACTCGAGAATAAGTGAACTGAGTTTCATAATAATTTGACAATGGAGGTTGCTGCATAAATCTGTTGAAGGTCATGTCCATGTGTCATCTAGTGTCAGCACCTAAACCACTTTTCCTAAAATTTTATATGGGAGATTTTCATTAAAAGTTGTCAAAAATTTCAGATTTTCAGCCATATTAACACATAATAAAGTCCATTTCACTTTCGGTCATAAATGGACTTTATTATCTACATCAAAGATCATTATTCAAATATTATAAACAGATCACAAGTACTCTTAATAAATTGCAAAGAATGCCTTTGGAAATTCTACGTACAATATAGACTACACCTTTTCTAATTTTGTTTGTATCACTTTAAAGTTGTCTGAATGGAATAATGAAATACAAGATCAAAACAATGCATCCCTCCATCCTACGCCACTTTATCAAAAATATGTTTATTTATTATGTAAGAATTAGGTAACATATATTCAGTTGCCTTGTTTCTCAAATGCTCATTGAAATATATGCAAGAATAATGAAAGTGCAAACCATCCAGGTCTTTGAGCACCATGCCCTGAAAGTATACAGAATGTCCCCAAATTTGTAACTTCAGTGCTACACACAGGCACATAGTGTCAAGATCCTGCTGCTTTGTCAACGGTAAATTTGTATACTTTTCTCCTTTCACTGCCACTGTGGAGCATAGGGCTGATTTCTCAGTTTCATGATCATTCTTACAGATGGTAGGACTCCTTGGATGGGTGATCAGCTCATCACAAGGCCTCTACCTATGCACAGGACAACACAAACACAGAACAAACATATACACATACGAAACATCCATGCCTTGTGTGGGATTCGAACCCACTATCCCAGCTTCGGAGGAAGCGAAAGCAGTACATGCCTTAGACCGCTACCGTGACCAGCTTACTGATATATATGTTAAAAATTCTTAGAGTCAATTTCTACAACACGAGTTAAAGATAAGATTCATAAAATGAAAAAAAAAAAAATAGAAAGAAAGGAACATAAATATAATTGAGAAATGCAAATTCCCAAAGAACACATTTTCAAAATATATTTATTCTACATATACTTCCCATGACTTATTCTTCATTACTGTAGACCTGACCAAGCAAATCATGCATTCTCTCCACTCATTTCTGACCTTTAGGGATGGAACGAAGACATGGCCTACCATGAACATTCCAATCCTGCATACATCCCTCCATACACAACTGATAATCCTGGTCCTTGCCCCCCCCCCCCACCCACATTCAGGAAAACTGTAACCATATTCATTATTAAACAATATCTTACTGATGACTTCAGCTCCAAGAATTCTTTGGAAGAATGATCTAGCTGGCTGCGATAAAGGGTCTGCTTATAATAAACAGCTATATTGAATACCTGTAAAATAAGAACAGTACACCTTATTTAACAGCATACATTAATGGACAAGGTTCAAATGAGGCAGCATCTTAACAAGTATTAACTAACGAAAAACAATACTCTAAAGCACAACTTATTATGGACCATAAAAGATAATATGAAAGGTTACTTCAGTCACTAGTATCAGGATATTCCATTTCTGATCTTTATGTACAGCTTTTTCTTCAAACAAAGCAGCTGCATTACAGCTAACACATACGATTTATACTTAAAATCATGGCAGGAGGTCGAGCCGACACTGAAGTTTATGTGGCCTTTGTTCGTCATTTCACATAGAGGCCAAGATAGCAGGTACTATCTTGGCCTTCACCAACTACTAAATTTCTACCCTACAAGCCTTCCAGCACACTTAATTACTGGTTTTCTTACACTGTGATAGCAATATTCATTTGATCTTATGCAACAAGTAATTGCATATGGCTGCGCATGGGAGCAGAATGCGAAGCAAAGCAGAAGTGTGGTGTAGGTAACAATCACAGCTACCAGAGGATTTGCCTTGCATATAGCCATGCAGCAGACTGACCTGCTTCACTGGTCTGCCCAGTGTTCAAACAAATGGACGGTCCATGTCTGTGACTCTGCCACAAAAAAACAGGATAGTGTCTCTGACTGCATGCCGTTACTCACTGTGTGAGTTATATATATTGCATGACATCTCTGAAGCCCTTGAGTTTTCAGATTGTATTTGTTCTTTATACTTTTATTTATTTTGGTTATGGGAAAGAAAAGGTAAAATTATCTCATTTAGTCCTGGCAACAAAACCTGGCAATTATAAAAGTACTGGGATGATTCCAGGCAAAGTAAAAATCTCAAGAGTAATAACAAAATTTACTACACAATGAGAATTATAAAAAAATCATATGATGTTGCAGCATTATTTGTCTACGGACACTATAGTAAAATATACGCCAAGTATCACATTTCTGAATTTTATATCAGCATGCTACTCACAGTTACTGCAGCTCTTCCAAGACGAACAATACCCACTGAATCAAAATTATACTGATTGGCCTTCAAAGATGCAAGGGTGCCAATTGTCACCCCTGTGACAATACCATACTTCAAGAGCCGTTGTGCTGGCCACATTATTTTCTTTCCAACAAGAACTTTAGTCACACATTCTGAAAAAAGGACATTACTTATTTATTTATTTCGTCTCTATAGATCATTGTTACGTGATATCATATACTACTATATGATGTAATTATGACTGTCATCACTCCAGATTTACACCAAAGTATCCAAGGAGTAACAATCTAAAATTCTCTACTCTGAAGATAATTATCACAGAAACTCAAGATAAATGTTTATAAAAATTACATGCAACATTTAATGGAAAATAGTTATTTGCTGAAAAATTCAAAGAATTGATTCATGAACCTGTGTAAATTTGTACTCACTGGTTAACATATACAAATTCAGTTTATTTTCAATTTCGGGAATAAAGTTACTACACACGAATTACGGGCCATTTTACTCTTAATCAAACCTGACAAAATCGTTTAATTCATATTAATAGGACTCTACCATAAAGAACAAGTGAAAGCTCCCTGCACACTTTAAAGGTGTTATTTTTATGCAGAGAGCGTATTCTTATCCCATACTTTCCTCGTACTGCACTTCATAGCTCATATAGAAAATTACATTTGTCATTTACCTTTCCATACTAAAATGTTTAATAACAGAAGGAAACATGGGTCATTTATAACTTGACGGTACACAAAGTTTACATGCTTTTCTTCATACTGCAATAGTTCAAGATTATCACACACAGTCGTTATTTGTAAAATCTTCAAACGATGGCCATGTCACCCACATTTGCAATCAGTGCCTTCACTATTACAATACGAAAATGAGTTTGAGGTCAAAATTTACTAACCTCTTTGACCGTGACCTATTGTACAGTGTCGTAATTTCTTCCGGGTAATATATAGCAACAACTCACTCACAAACCTCACAAAGGTGCCACCACGCAAACCCAATCCATTATTAAAGGAATAACAAATTTCCGCACTTCTTACTAAAAAAAAATCCAGTCATACCACTACTCGTAACAATAACAACGCACAAATTCCTTCCATGACGAATTTCCTCACTCACACAATTAACACATCGTGCTTGCCACGCTTGCTTGCCACTATGGTTCAAGGTAGCCAATACCCAAAGCTGAAATACAAAACACCCCACAGGAAGGTCCCCAGATGGTAGCTAAATATCCCTTCTCTTTCGACAAACACAGAAGTAACTGAGCGCTCCAGGAAGCGTCGGCACGGCGGCCACTGATTGGCAAATTGTAGCCTGCCCCGAGTGATTGTGATGATGGAGAATTTGGTGGAATGAAGATTGGCAAGGGAATCCTAAGTACTACGGGAAAACCCGCCCCAGCGCCACTTTATCCACCACAAATCCCACTTGACCGGACCTGGGATTGAACCCGCGCCATAGCTAAAGCGGTTAGTCGCTGGCTTCCCACTGCGGCGGCTCGGGTTCGATCAAGTGGGATTTGTGGTGGACAAAGCGGCGCTTGGGCAGGTTTTCTCAAAGTAGGAGGGTTGGAACTTTAATAGTGGCAACACTGCTGTAGAGAAGCCATGCAACGGAACCAAATAATGTCTCATATACCACAAGTTAGTTACATACCTACCTTGCCTCAGAGTAAATGGACTCTCCCTTCCCACATCACGCTCATGCGCAGTGATGAGAACAGAGCCTCGTGTAGCTGGCGGTCTAACGTAGTGTTCTCACGGTGTTTTTGAAACAGGAATGGAGTTGGATAAAGACTGAATGTGCCAGAGGTCATACAGCATGACAGTGTCATCAAGGTCTTCAAAAGGCCTGGAGGGGTATCTGCATTGCCTTACAGAACAGTGGCAAGATGGGTAAAAGCCTTCAACGAGGGACGCCAAAATGTGGCAGACATGCATCGACCAGGTCGTCCTAGTGTCAGTGAAGAAGTAGATGCTCTTTCCGCATTACTGGAGAGTGATCGACGCCATATGATTCGTGAGCTGGCCCGAGTGACAGGATTAGTGCATACAACTGTGCTTCACATTCTGAAGGAATGCCTAGGCATGAGAAAAATTGCATCACGATGGGTTCCGCATGATTTGACAGAAATGCATAAATGGCAAGCTGTGGCTGATTTGTTTGACTGATGAAGCTGGGAAGTGCTGTACCAGCCATCATACTCTCCGGACTTAAGTCCTTACGACTTTGACTTGATTTCTAAGATGACGGAACCACTTCATGGCATTCTCTTCAGAACTCTTCCAGAGACTCTTCAGCCAGTAGACCACTCCATTCAAACTATCAACACTACAGGCACTGCTAAAGGTATCCTACGACTTCCACATCGCTGGCAATGAGTTGTACACAATGCTGGTGACTACACTGAAGGACATTAAAACTTTGAAACATGCCTCTATTTTGTATCAGTTGTAAATATAAATAGTTGCCACTATTAAAGTTCCAACCCTTGTACTTCGGCTTCAACTGAGCGCTCTTAACATACAGCTCCAGATTAAAAAATTCATGAGTATCATTCTCGTTATTTAATGTAGAATGAAATATTCACAGAATGCACAAATTTAAGGTATCTAAACATTCTATTTCAGAGGTAAAAAATTAAATAAAAACTCTAATTGTATATTAGCAACTTAAAACAAATACTAAGTCACAGACCTGGCACCCAAGTATCACCTCCCTCCACCAAACCTCTATTTGATGCTGTTCTGCCTATATGCATGCTAACCCAATTTAACTAATCCAAATGACGGCAAATGACCAAACACTGGCAATTGTCTGGTACCCATCTAACGTATCATAATGTACCCTAATCTGGCAAAGCTCTATATGAATGCAAACCGGTACGATGCACCAACCTACCTCAATCTGGCAAAACTTTTCCCAGATTGGGCAGTGATTTTATGTGCCAACATAACCCAATCGACACAAACTACTACAGTATGGATGATCAGGTTTAGATCCCCCAGAAGTACAAGATTTTTCTGTTCTCCAAAGTGTCCAGTATGGCTCTAGTTCCCAACCAGCCTCCTATTCAATTTGCACCGGTGGCTCCTTCCCCAGGGTAAAGCGCTCTGGGAGAGAAGCTAATTACTCACCTTCAGCCGGTGCTAAGGTTAAGAATGGTAGACCTTTGTCTTCACTCCCCCATATGTCTTCATGGCAAAGTACTTACCCAATTAAACAAACAGGAAACTTTTACCTTTTACCTGCCTGAATGCACAAATGGATTCACAGTGGTCTAAAGTAATCTAATGCAATTTAACTGAAAATTATACGTTGTTTAATATTTCTCAGCTGCCCTTAGCACCAAAGGGAAACCAGAGTTTCTTAACATGTTGGAACTGGTCCTCATCCAACCAGACTGTAGCTTAGCACAATGTTACCTAAACAAGGCTCATATTAAGACAAAATGTGGAAATAGTATGGCCACACCTTATAGTTTCAGAGGGCTGTCACTGTTAACTTGTAATGCTTGCATTGGAAACATCCTCTGGTTTTGCAACTTCATATAAAATCATTCTTGTAATGAACTCACTACTGTAAAGTGAAGTATCATACTAATCTATAAAGCAATAAACCAGTGTTCCGCCCTACCATTCAGGTTTAAATTTAAACAGATTACTTCTGCAGCAGGTCTAACAGGAATGAGTACCAGGAATATTCTTGAAATATTCTTGGGTATAAGGGTGACCGGTGCTTAAGGCTGACAACCTTGCAGCCATCTATGAGCAGATTGTCTAGAAAATGAGGGAACCTCAACATCTCACAACCCTATGGGCCTCCACGACCTGCTACAGGGATACCTTTACTTTACTTTCCTTTTACTTACTTCTGCAGTGGGCACCAGAACACAGACAATATTTACTGACATGATTTTCCTAGTTCCTCCACTGCCATGATGACTCTCATATTTAATGTATGTTAGGGTATGTATAGGTCAGTTTCCTATTCTGAAGTGTTCATTTTATTGGTCATCATTCATGCAGGAAATTACCAATCTATTTTATCAAATCGCAAAAAATAACACAATTGTCACATAAAACTTTTCCACTAAATGCCACAACACTGCTAAATTATATTCACTTCCCAACATTTACCATGAAATTAGTTCAGTATTTCACACAGAGGACACATTTTAGTCAAATCATAAAGTATTCAGATTGTAAAAAAAATTGTGACACTACTTTATCAAATCACAGTAAAGGCACAGCTTTCCCTGTTAACAGGCCATAGAAGCCAAAACTTCAACACCTTCCCTGGCCAGCAAAATCACCACCAGATTTGAACATCACTGAACTACTCTGGTCCGTTTTGGAGACTAGAGTGAGGAAGACTCCCATCTCCAACATCTCTAAAGAAACATGAAGATGTTTTCATGAAGAATAGTATAAAATTCTGCTAGAGACTGTTTAAAACTGCATAATGAGAAGCTTCATAACTTGTACTCTTCTCCAAGTATAATTAGAATGATCAAGTCAAGGAGGATGAGGTGGACAGGGCATGTAGCACAAATGAGGAAGAGGAATGCATATAGGATATTGGTGGGAAAGACTGAAGGAAAGAGGCCACTTGGAAGACCAAGGCGAAGGTAGGTGGACAATACTGAAATGGATCATAGAGAAATAGGACGGGATGGTATGAATTGGGTTGATCTGGTTCAGGTTAGGGACCAGTGGAGGGCTCTTGTGAACATGGTAATGAACTTTCAGGTTCCATAAAATGCTGGGAAATTGAGTAGCTGCAGATTTGGCTTCTCCTCAAGAAGGGCTCAGCTCCCTAAGCAAGCAGAGACTGTTCAAAACTTGTACAAGTCCATTCCACGCAGAACTGCGACTATATTTAGCGCAGAAGGTGGTCCAACCCCATATTATAAATAAATGCGTGTAGTATCAGTAGTGTTTTTATTATTTTGTACAACCTCTGTACATTAATAACTGTAATTATTTCTTAAAAATCTAATTAGTATATTAAAGTACAGAATAACTGTTAACACCATCCAGAGTGATTCAATTCTTTGATATCTATTGCCTTTACATGTTATGATCAGCTGATCATTTTCAGAAGGCGTAAGATCAACATGTTCAGGAACTACTATTACAAAGTTTGTAACACATACTTAGAAATTTTTATATAAAAAGTTATTTACAATTATTTAGATTAAAATCTTATTAATGTCTAATATTTAAGATCTTGAACTGATATGGTCTGTGTCCTTCTGCCTCTTCTGTTAAAATGGAATGCTGGGGTATTATTTGAAGTCCTCAGAGGTCCTCGTCATATTGATGCCCACTTTTCTTAGCTTGTTATGGTTCTGTATCCTTGTTATGTCTAGATGTTTTCTTTTTGCTGTGTTTTAAGGGACCAGAATGAATGGAGTTAGTTTATGAGCATACTCATAATGAGTAACTGTGCAAAGTATATATTTACAGTGAAGTTTGATGTCAAAAAGCTGATCAACTTCACCAAAAATTATAAATATGGTAACTACAAGCACATATAAAGTTTTCTGAAGAATGTTCGAACACAGAATCTACAGGCTACAAGCAGACTTTTGATAGCAAAATATTTAGAACTAAGTGATTTTTAAGTTACTCTCTTATTCTAAGTACTTAAAAATATAACAGTCCATGACCAGTTCTGTACACGTCATTCTCAATCTACCATTCATAAGCAGTCACATATATCTCTGAAGAAGTGTTGATAAATTATCCAAGAAACCTAAAATTCTATTCCCTCTGCTCTCTCTCAAACCTTTTCGTTGCAACAGCGACCTTCTTCTGCTACATGGCAATAAGCTGCAGATGCTAAGTAACCAGTTTTTGATATGCTATGCTACTTAGTTTGTGTAGTAAGCCATGTACTCAGGATAGAACTCGTTATCACAATATTTCACAACTACATTGCCACCTCTTCCAAGTGTGGTATCACAGGGAGGAGAAGGGAGTATGGTATTATACCATCCCGTGGTCATCATCCTTACCAGGACTTTTGAAAGAATAAGGGCACGCCTGACCCCTACATTCTGATTGCAGTAAGTGTTTGCATAGGCAGCACTGGGTGAGAAACTCACACCTTGTCCATATCTGCCGCGCTGTGTCCGCCTCCAGTCCAAATTTCCCTTAACAATTGACATAACATTGTCTGCTGCGGTGGCATGGAACAATTTGTGCTCAGTGACAACACCAACTCCTTCATACTGTGAATATTCCTCCCTTTTTAACAAATATGAGCCCCAGAGGTAGGGGTTCTGTACTCTGACCACCGAGTCTATTTTAGGTAGAAAGGTCATGTTGATAGTCTGCAGGACATCTGTATACTCAGTGCTATATACTGGTAGAGTAACTAATGTAACTTCTTCAGTAGGCGACATGTAGCTCCATGTTGCTGGTTTATGGTTGCTAAGTACGGATGAAATGAGGGATGGCACCATCTTTATTCAGATCCTGAAAGATCTAATGAGAGAGATTTTATGTGAATTGCATGCTGGACCGATAAAATTTACATTATTTAACAGGTAGGGTTGGACTGGGCCAACAGGAAACTTACATGGATCAAACAAAAATTAATTTCATGTGGACTGTGCCCAAGTGGCATGTAAAAGTATAGGTATCCCTGTAACAGGCCGTGGAGGCCCATAGGGTTGTGAGATGTTGAGGTTCCCACATCTTCTAGTTGATTGGCTAAGAGATGGCGGCAAGGTTGTCAGCCTTATGCGCCGGCCGCCCTTTGCCCCAAGAATATTCCTGGTACTCATTTCTGTTAGAGGCTGAGTCAACCCCAGGGATATAGTGCGGCTGGATGGATTAGGTCAACTGAAAAGAATCCAATGAACTCATCGGGACTTGAACCCGCGATCTTCCACTTTGTAGCATAGTGCCTCAACCAACTACGCTACTGCGGGCATATACTTAGTATAAATGATGTTTTGTTGTCCCATAATGCAACATATATGTGCATGTACACATGTGCACATATTCATACTATAGTTCACCCTCTGACCCCTAAGCATGATTGGCTCACATGGAAAATAGATGTTTTCTTACATATGAAAATGTCCAGGCAAAAGATTCAGCAGCCTGATGTTCTTCGTATCACAAACAAAACATTCAGCCATTACATTTGAAATGGTTGTCACCAATTTGTGAATGTCGGTACTATTTTGGTGACGCATACAAATTCGGACTACCCGCCCTACATTTGTGTGTGAATTAACTTTTTTTGTTTTGTATGCATTTCATTAGCGGTTTGCCAGTGTTGCTTTAAGGATTACAATACTAGAAAAAAACATGTAGAAATCGAAGGAAAATCGAAGTGTTATTACAGAATTTATACTTGTTGATAGCCATTCCTAACTGGAAGAAATATAAGTATAATTTATATTGAAATTATTTATAAAATATAGTAAAGTTTCAAGGTTTCTTAGAAGGAAACATGCTGCTACTCAAACACACCTTATGGGGACAGCATCATTAATTAAGGAAATTTCTGGAAGGCATATGTCTATAACTGATTCTACCTACTGCATTAATAAAGCAATTTTTGTTCAGGAAGTGTCGTTATTGGCCATATACGCCAAGAAATCGTTCAGTCCTGACGAACAGATTAGAACAAATATACACCGCATTCTGCATAGGCTTTCTGCAATACATTTCTCAGCAGTGTTTCAAGTCATCTCTAATATATTTCTGTTTATTTTCTAGCAGTGTCTACTATCCAAGTGGCTAATGACATTAGGCATACACATACACAGCACCACAAACAACGGTGTTATTGAATATAACAGATAACACAGATGGAGTTTACTTGAGTATGTTTTATTCTATTGATGGAGATGTGAATTCAAGCAGTCCCACAAGCATGTTGCTGCTGCTTAACAGAGACCTATCATCTGTCCACTTGTGCTATCCTGTTCATTTCAGATTTGACCTTTTGATGTGATTTAACTGGTCTATACAGACATCATCAAAGTGCATGTTTTGAGGAGGAAAGCAACTTTTCAAATATTCATATACCAGGTCACACTTCATGACAAATATGAACTACAATTCATATGACCACACCAAAACTGAATAGGCACGACACACTGAAACAACAGACTGTACTTGCAACATGCTAACGCTCAAAGTTCGTTGCGATGGTAACCCGAAATTGCTTCACTTTTACTAAACTTTTATATATATATAATGGCATGTAGACCTGTTGCTAGGCAACGGCCACAAAACTAGACAACGGAGGCCCGTAAACAACAGCACAGGAACGGTGTTATCTGTTTGGTCCGTGCCGAGATGTTACAAGCAGGGCACTTTGTGGTTAGTTGGTGCGTGGGTGTGGGGAGCCTGGGTGAGTAAGTGAAGTTAGATAACCGCTGGAGTTCAGCTGTTGTGAGCTGCTTCTGTAAGAAGCCGGTAGCTGAGGCCGGGGACCGTTCGGGAAGCCAAAAAATGGGGAACGTCTGCCGTTGGAAGCCGTTACCAGAAAACAGCCGGCTGAGGAGACTTTAGTATGTGCTTTAGGGAACTATAAAGTATGTCAGTTAGTGAAACGGTTATTACTACTTGTATTCACGGTTCTGTAAGGGTTCAATTACCAATCGAAACCCCAGCCATACACACACTCCACACACGTGACAGACAGACAGACAGACAGACAGACCGAAGTTGATGGCTAATCAAACAAAGTAAGCAGCAGGAAGCCTCACAAAAGACTACGCCTGACATCGGTAATGACCATCAAACAAAGGTTCGTAAGGGTGTTCCCCCATACCGATGTCACGCAAAACTTGTGCGTTTCGCATGGGGTTATGGGCTTTGTACGCATTTCGTGCACTGTTTCATTATGCTGTCGGCATTTGCAGGAATATGATTTTTGCTCCATCTCACGTGCACCTTCTTCCTATAGTATGTTATGTCCTACCGAAATCTGAAAAACAAAACTCCATCAATTGTTACACCTTCAATTCTAAATAATACAACTTATGTTGTGTAGCTTTTTGTTGTAGAAGCTTCTACGCAGTAAGCACGGTTGTGAAGTCCAAAGAACAGTTTCCATGATGTACGAGTTAGTATGTGCGTATTTGGTATGCTATTCCCACGATATGTATCTTACAATCATGCAATATGGCGTATGTGTTTCTTGTCTGGGTGTATACGAGTTCGGCGTATTCTGCACTGTGCGGTGGTTCGATGTAATTGTCTACACAACATACATGCCCATTTTCTACACTGTAGCAGTGAAACCTAAATACTTAATTTGGCATACACATTCTTAATCTACCATAAAAATCCTTTAATATATTTTTTAACATTTTTAATGTAATGTTTTAATAATATATTAAACACTTTGATATAAAGTATACCCTTATATCTATCTTTTGTCTTAATTATGTATTTGCTACTTCAAATATAACACCAATCTGAGGCAAAGGTTTTGTGTTAGTATTTAATACGACGCGTTGGACCGATCATGATCAATATCTGTAAAATCAATACAAAGTCCGTCGAGTGTAACAATGTTTTTAGGTCACTTCTTTCTCACTCTTGCCTTACATGTTTCGGTTTTAGTAAAACCATCTTCAGAGGCACATGGTACTAACATGAAAACAGTGGCGTTGTTTAACTGTACACAGAATATATGCTGTGTGGGCACTGCTACAAATGTCGATGTGTAAAAGCACAACACTAGCTTGGAGTATTGAATGCACGTTCAACTTTCGCATTCCATCCGAAGTTGCCCTCGCGTTAAAACATCACTATTAAAATATTTAAAAATATTTAAAAGTTTAAGACTTTTGAAGTAAAATATAAAAATGTTAGGCTGCTTCTTAATTTATCCCGATGTTGGGAGATCTCCCAACTTAAACTTTTAAATATTTTTAAATATTTTAATAGTGATGTTTTAACGCGAGGGCAACTTCGGATGGAATGCGAAAGTTGAACGTGCATTCTGTACGTGCATTCAGTACTCCAAGCTAGTGTTGTGCTTTTACACATCGACATTTGTAGCAGTGCCCACACAGCATATATACTGTGTACAGTTAAACAACGCCAGTGTTTTCTTGTTAGTACCATGTGCCTCTGAAGATGGTTTTACTAAAACCGAAACATGTAAGGCAAGAGTGAGAAAGAAGTGACCTAAAAAACATTGTTACACTCGACGGACTTTGTATTGATTTTATGTATAACAGTGTAACGGACCAAAATGAAACAATTCAAAATCAATATCTGTGTTTCAATGACTATACGTATTCTTGTGTTTTAACTGCCTGATGATGGTCTTGTACGACCTAAACACGTAGCAGTAATAAAGATCGAAATTAAACTAAGTATTTGTTGTGTTAACGGTAGACACAATTCATACATATATTGGTCTGGCAGCGTGTTAAACGCGAAATAAGCAGTTCCTTATTTCGTGACTTCAATATAACGAAAAACTTAATCTACAGTTCGTGTTGCACAAATGTAGCTAATATTAAGCCTACTTAATAATTACATACGCAAACATTTTCAGTACCTTCAGAAGTTCAACTCCTACGGTGAATTACGCAACTGCTCTGCTGGCAACTCTCGTTATCACCTTCCTCTCTGGTTCTGATAAGCGGGAACTCCCACACACACACGTGACCGCTTACTGGGCAGGAAACGGCATATCTCCACCTACAAATCTGACTGAGGCGCTGCCTAGACACGGGTAGAGTGTCAACTGCAACGACAGTCTAATGCTCGCTCATGCCCTTGTGCCTACTGAGCTATCCCGGCTCCCACAGTCCTTACGTTATAGGATTACGATGGTTCGAACGGAATGGCACATGCCAACCCAATACACATTCCTTACAGTCTGCCAGTCGAACTCAATCATTATAATTAGGCCTGTGACCTGAGCAGCACCGCAAGAGGAAAACCGGAGGTACGTCAGAGTATAATGCCACATATTTAATTGCATCCTGTTGTGTTTTTATCACTGTGTATATACAGGGTGTTTCACGACTTAAGGGCATAACTGCAGGAGGTGATTTCCTAGGTCTTTGTGATCAAAAAAGTTCATATAAACATGTGTCCGATTTTGGACGGTTACGACCGTTTTTTCATTCCCGTACACGCCCTCGTGTGAACCGCGTCTGTCAGCTGGCGGGTCGCTGTCTGTAGCCAGCTACAGAGCGTTCTCGTTATCTCGACACTTGACATGTACCTAAGGTGGGGAGGGTTGGTGTGTCCGGCGCGATTCACAACCGAGCGGTAGCCTGTGTTGCGGCCGGCAGTGGCATTTTCGAAAATCAGCTTTAAGCACCAATAAATTCAAATTAAAGGTAATTTCATGAAGTTGACTATACATTCATACTTTAAATGTATCATGTATTATGCTGGTTTATTATTTTGTTCCGTTTATTGTCAGTAATCGTTACCTTCTATTGAGTTTAAAACGGTCATAACTCCGTAACCGTCCAAAATCGGACACATGTTTATATGAACTTTTTTGATCACAAAGACCTAGCAAATCACCTCCTGCAGTTATGCCCTAAAGTCGTGAAACACTCTGTATACTCGTATGTGTTCTTGTATACCTTGTATACCTGTTGTGTTCAAACACAACAGCTTGTGATTCAGTTAGGAGGGAACTATTGTACAATATTCTGATAGAGCTTGGGATACCCATGAAACTAGTTCGGCTGATTAAAATGTGTTTAAACGAAACGTATAGTGAGGTCCGTAAACATTTGTCTGATAAATTTCCTATCCAGAATGGTCTAAAACAAGGAGATGCTTTATCGCCACTCCTTTTCAACTTTGCTTTAGAATATGCCATTAGGAAGGTCAAAGGAAACCAAGTGGGACTGAAATTAAACGGGACACATCAGCTGTTGGTCTATGCCGATGATGTGAATCTACTGGGTGATAATATAGATACCATAAAGAAAAACACACAAACTGTAATTGACGCAAGTAAAGAGGTTGGTCTAGAAGTAAACACATAAATAACTAAGTATATGTTTCTGTCTTGTCACCAAAATTCAGGGCAAAATCATGACACTTGTGTGCTGTCCAAAAACATAAAAATTAGAATATACAAAACTATAATTTTGCCTGTGGTTCTGTATGAGTGTGAAACTTGGTCTCTAACATTAAGGGAGGAACATAGACTGAGGGTGTTTGAGAACAGGGTATTGAGAATATTTGGACCGAAGAGGGATGAAGTGACATGAGGTTGGAGATAACTGCATAGTGAGGAACTTCATAACTTGTACTCTTCTCCAAGTATAATTAGAATTATCAAGTCGAGGAGGGCAGGGCATGTAGCACGAATGTGGGAGACGAGGAATGCATATAAGATATTGGTGGGAAAGCTAGAAGGAAAGAGAACACTGGCATGACCATGGCGTAGGTGGGTGGACAAAATAAAAATGGATCTTAGAGAGATAGGATGGGATGGTGTGGATTGGATTGATCTGGCTCAGGATAGGGACCGGTGGAGGGCTCTTGTGAACACGACAATGAACCTTCGGGTTCCATAAAATGCTGGGAAGAGTAGCTGCACAACTGGCGGCTCCTCAAGAAGAGCTCAGCAAACACAACAATCAACATAACTCACTTCCACTCTGTCTTGTCAACTGAGTTTTTATTATTTAATCCAATACAAACTCAGTTGACACGACAGAGTGGGAGTTATTTTGATTATTGTATTTGACAGGCATATAAAAACAAATATATAGTGCATACTATATGATTAATTATTTCCGTTTAAAAAAATATAATTGAACCCTTTGAATCTGGGAAAAAACTTCATAATCAACAAATAATATATTTTATCCTACGCAATTAACTGGTATCCCTGAATTCTGTTTAAAACACTTAATATCAATTTCCCGCAGACCTGTTCGGCATTCCTGTCTTGATCCGGGCCTGTACTAATAGTGTATATACGCTCCTGCGTAAGAGGCTCGCTCACGTGAAAGTCACGTGCCGGGCACACGTTATCTTGAGATACGAACTCCTGTGTCCTACTGTCTGTAATATGCCACGTACTCGGGATAGAATTCGTTGTCTTCATATTTCACATACACAGACTTTGAATTCCCTATTGTCGTGTCATACCCTTCTTTCGGGGATTTCATCCAGTACTTCCCCTTATGGCACTTTCCTACGAGAACCCTGGTAAGTATGAGGGCTCGTTCGGTTCCAGCATTATAATTGCAATATTTGTTGGCATAATGCGCTCGAGGTGAGAAGCTCACCCCCTTTCCAAATTTTGCACGCTTCGTACGTCTCCAATCTAGATTATTAGCAGCGATGGAGTCGACATTGCTTTGTGCCGTTGCGTGGAATAATTCCAGCTCCTTAACTGCGGACCCAAGACGATGTTCATATTCATTTTTCTTTAACGTGTAGCAACCCCAGATATAGGGGTTCTGTATCCTCACAATTCTGTCTATATGCACTGGTAGAGTCGAATGAACTTTACTTTTTACTTTCAAATATTCCGGGCTGTTTGTGGGTAGCTGAACAAGCTCCACTTCCTTATCTAAGGGCATGTCCATCCAAGTTGAAGGCTTGTGGCTGTGTGCAACAGAAACTTGATAAGGTTCTTCCTCCTCTTCATAACACAATTCTTCTTCCTCGTCGTATTCATCATCATCATCCCAGTACTCATCTTCTCCGTCGTATTCCTCTTCTTCTTCACACCCTTCTTCCTCGTCGTAGTCCTCTCCTTCGCACCCCTCCTCTTCGTCATATTCCTCTTCTTCTTCACACCCCTCTTCCTCGTCGTAGTCCTCCCATTCTTCACACCCCTCTTCCTCGTCGTATTCCTCTCCTTCCCACCCCGTCTCTTCGTCATATTCCTCTTCTTCTTCTTCTTCATCGTAATCATGTGCATCATAGCCGTCATCGTCTTCACTGCTCGACGACAAATACTGCTGCGAGGAAGGTGAACGCCAGTTCGAGCAACTTGGCTTGTAAGCATCCATTTTGAATAGACGGGGGCAACTCCTGAAATATAAATTAGGGCTGAACAGAAACAAAATTTAAGTTAATTTTATTCGTCAAGACACACCGGATATCGGCATATTCTGTACAAAGATGATGACAGCGTAAGCACATGGTTAAAGGTACTCGAATGACAATTTTTGAGTTGTCAATGAACAAAACTCTCTAATGAATGATATTACCTATTTCGTGCGTCTCTCTCACTACAGCCAGTCTCCGCTTTTACGAATAGTTACGTTCTTGGAAAACAGTTCGTAATGCAAACCGCTATATCCCATAGGCGCAATGTTATAATAATTCCGGGGTATGTCCCCGAACGAACCAAATGCGAGAGAGACCACAAATTTTATTGCTTGAAATGAAAGATGTGTCGTAATTTTAAAGAATCTCCCTTAAGCACACGTGTACGCAGCGCGAATTTTGATACTTCCAAACAATGAAAACTTTTCCATTTTCAGCAATGAGCCCATAAAGTTTTCGTATCACTGTAGATAACAACCTCGTAGTTCTCTTTACTATCTCATGAATCTTGGATCTAGCGTTGGGAATAACAGCCAAAGTTGATGCATAAAAAGTAAAGCTTGTGCTAAGTACAGTAAAACCTGCCTTAAACAGACCCATTATTAAAAGGAAATCTGTCTTAAACCGAAATATTTTCACATCCCTTGACTTTGGGGCTGAAAAAGATGTTAAATAACCTGGATTAAACGGAAACTGTCTAACGCGGACAACGAAGTCAAAATAAGCCTTTATACGGAAAATTTCCAGTCTTCCGGAATGCATCGTTTGGATAATTTTAGGCATCCTATACATTCTACAGAATTTTGTTTTCCCCAACTCTTTAAAATAAGCTTCTAACGGTACTGCACTACCTGCACTGAGATTCAGCAGAATTGTTTTCCCCTTCTGGAAATTGTATTCAGTAAGGGCCCTAGGCCTACAGTTTTACTTTAGTCTAGCAGTTCTCATCGTGGCTACAAAGACAAGAGTTGTGCTTGATCTTAACACAAGACTAAAAGAGATTCATGAGAGTGAGCGAGATAAATTGTCTGTTAAGCAAATCGTGAAGATGTTTAACGTCGGTAAAACTCAAGTGTATGAGATTCCAAAGAAGAAAACGAAAATTTTGAAGCGGTGGGAAACTTGTGCTAATGGAAAAGTAAAAGGAGAACTTAAGAAAACTGCGAACGAAGACGTTAATGAAATAGTGTGATAGCGGTTTGTCAGTGTGAGGGCGAAAAATCACCGGTTGTCGGGTCCTATGGTACAGGAATATGCTAAAAAAAGTCGCTGAAAAATGGGGAAGACTGACTTCAAAGCATCTAACGGATGGTTGGAGAGTTTTCGCAAAAGACATCGGATAGTTTTTAATGAACTTTGTGGTGAATCAAGTGATGTAAATAGTGAGACCATTGAGGAATGGGAAGCTAAATTGCCATCCATAATCGAGGGATATGAACCTGAAAACATAGCGAACGGTGATAACACTGGACTGTTCTTCCACGCGCTTCCGAATAAATCGCTATGTCTGAAAGGTGAAAAATATTTGGGAGGAAAATTGTGCAAAGAAAGATTGACTGTTTTTCTATGTGGTTTTATGTCACGTGAAATGGAGTAAACCTTAGTTATTGGCAAGCCAGCAAAGCCACGATGCTTCCGAAACATTGACATAAGAAACTTCCCGTCGAATGGAGATCCAACAAAAAGGCATGAATGACGTCACAGATCATGGAGGAATGGTTAACGGCCTTCAATGGTAGAATGAAAATGCAAAAGCGGCATGTTTTGTTGTTCTTGGATAACGCAACATGCCACCCCCATATCGAACTTTCCAACGTGCGACTTGCTTGGTTCCCTCCAAACACCACTAGTGTTTCTCAACCAGTGGATCAGGGCATCATTCTGAATGTTAAGGTCTACTATCGTAAATTATTAATGCAATCCTTGCTTGTCAATATAGATTCTACATCATCCGCCTCTGAAATTGCAAGAACTGTCTCGGTTCTAGATGCGGTTATTTGGATAAGTCAAGCAGTAAAGAAGTTGTTACCAGAAACTGTGACAAAGTGTTTCAAAAAAGCAGGATTTTCTACGGTAGAAGTTACTCCGGATTTTCTACAGTAGAAGTTACTCCTAGTGTAGAAAATGAGAATGACCAGCAGAACTTACAACATTGCATGAATGAAGTTGCTTAAAGGTACTGCAGGAGTTTGCCGTGCAACGGAATAATTCAGACATGCTTACTCTAATTTCTCAAGCTAAAGTGTTTGTGGAAAGTCAGGCAGCCAAGAGGGTAAACTGCGTGCAAAAAAAAAAAAAACTCTGCCGGACTTCTAGTAAAATTATAAAAAATGAGTACTGCAATTTTTTCCTGTTCAGTGTAATGTTTGCATGTGTTCAATGATTATAGTGTGAATAAATTAATGAGCATGTTGTTTTGTTTTGTCTCAAATACGTTGATGTCCTGGTTTAGTTATTATAGTATACCTTGATCAAACGGAAAGCTGGCTTCAGGGGAATTTTTTCTTGTCCCTTGAGATTCCGTTTAAGACAGGTTTTACTGTATCACTAACTTCTATCACCGACAAGTTTAATTATTTCAGCCTCCATTTCCAATGTAACAGACTACCTTGTGCAGTTCCTTGTAGCCCCATCACAGCTCTTATCATCCATGAATAATGGGCTATAAAAACAAAATTATTTTAAAAGTCAGGAAACTATTTGTCAGCGCCCAGACCGGCCCCGACCCGAGTCCCACCCAGTTTATCCAGTGGGTATAGAGGACTGCTTCTCCTCGGGTCTAAAGCGGCGAGGGCATAACGCTGACCACTTACTTCAATCTACTGACGAAGTCAAAAATAGTGGTGCTACACCTCCAGTCCCCATACACCTTTATCGCTATCGTTGTGTGCACGGACTTTCTTTTTTATAGTACTCTGCGAGTAAAATGTTACTCCCACCTAACAGCTGTCTTAGAAGTTTCGCGTCCCACTTTCACGTGGGTCACCTGCGAAACAGTCACTGCCATCTACCAGCTTTCTTAGTTACTCACACTCCACTTTCACGTTGGTCACCTGCAAAACAGTCACTGCCATCTACCAGCTTTCTTAGTTACTCACACTCCGCCATTTCGGAGCCTTCTCAACACTACGTAACAATTGGCGCCAGAGTCTACGTATACATACAATTTGTAGTCCTTGATAAAACATGTATATAATCAAAATGCCGATTCATGTTGTACTTGCCTGCGTCTGGTTAAGTGCCTCCTGCTATCAACACTTTTCTTACAATTCTCCAGCAGACTGAACACGTAACTCTGCTACTTGACTCATCACTATTGTGTTCTACACAGCACGACATACAAAGTTGTGCGGCAGCGTTGCCATGCATCAAGACGCACTATTGCGCTTCCTGTGGAAGATACCTTACCAACTGCGTGGAGACCGGCTCTGAAGTGCACCCTGCTTCCTATACAACACGCGTCATAGCAGTTTCTCTGCAGGTTAAGAGGAATGGCGTTGACACTGACAATTCGTCCGTCATTCACTGCAGAGATTAAAGATTTATATACTTCCATTCCCAATGTCTTTGTGCAGTGACGCTTAATTAATTAATTCTTGCCTTATACATATAAATAATAATTAACTATACTTGTTTTTCAGTTAATATTAAACTTGGGAACGTCGCACAAAGCATCTTCTAACAATTTAATCACTAGCTTTGACAACACTGTAATGGAATTTTACCTACAGGGTAGCCAACTTTGGCATTGCTGTTTTGAATACTGCTTCCCTTTGCACTGTAATTACGTTATTGTTATGCCGCGCAGTTCTTGAACTAGTACACACTTCCTTGGTTATTTAAGATGGAAATTAAAACTTAAATAATACCATGTGAACAGGTACGTCCATATTTAACTAAATTAGCCACCAATTCTACATGCATTTAAGATTATACATGGTCTCTTCGTATTTATGCTTCAAGACTTTACACCTCTGCGCTTCACGTGGACCGGAGCGCTGCTTGCCGTTATAAATGTAAAAATTTTGAATCGGTAAATTCAAATATTTCACAACCCAGCAACTACTCAGAACATCAAAGTCTAAAGTTATTCGGGCTTGATCCAGATCACCTTCAAACTTGTCAACCTAATTCACGTAACGGACAAACCTAAAGCTGGCAGACAAAACAAAACACCCCTGCTTCTGCATCTGAAATGTACAAAGTTTTCTCCCAATATCATCTATTCTAAGAGTTCTCAATGGTTCTTTAATGTTATCCCTACAACTAAAACTCAAAAACTCGTACAATTTAGCTGCATTCTACAAACATCAGATTCTCTGAAACAGCAAAGGATTATGGCTGAGATAATGCCTTGAGGGAAACCAGGCAGGCCACTCACCATGCTTTCATATTTCAATCAACTTCCAACATATGCATATTCCACCAAAAGGAAAATCATCTAAGCCAAGCAAATTGTGAAAGCATCTTAAAACCAATTTCTCTTTAACAAATATCATCTCTTTTAAATATCATGACAACACAGCCAAATTAACAACCTCTGAATCCTGGAATCTCAGCATCATCATACACGTGGAAAATTCTGGAACATCCATGAATTAGTAAATCTTATGATCTGTATATAGCCTCACAAACTCTTGGCAGCCTGGACCTACTGCATTTCTGATGTATAAATTCTTAATCAACTTTGTAACCAGTATTTAGATTATGGATCATGAACAACCAGATTACACATGCTTTTCTTCTGAGCATATCAATACACACTGATTTATTTATTTCTTTGCATTTGTACGCACAAGTCTCATTCAAGTATACAGTCACATTAGACATGTATCAAAATCAGACATATCAATACACACAGATAGATTTATTTATTTATTTATTTGTATTTGTATGCATATTTCTCATTTCAGGTACACAGTCACATTAGACATGTATCAAGATCAGACATATCAATACACACTGATTTATTTATTTCTTTGTATTTGTACGCACAAGTCTCATTCAAGTATACAGCCACATTAGACATGTATCAAAATCAGACATATCAATACACACAGATAGATTTATTTATTTATTTATTTGTATTTGTATGCATAAGTCTCATTTCAGGTACACAGTCACATTAGACATGTATCAAGATCAGACATATCAATACACACTGATTTATTTATTTCTTTGTATTTGTACGCACAAGTCTCATTCAAGTATACAGCCACATTAGACATGTATCAAAATCAGACATATCAATACACACAGATAGATTTATTTATTTATTTATTTGTATTTGTATGCATAAGTCTCATTTCAGGTACACAGTCACATTAGACATGTATCAAGATCAGACATATCAATACACACTGATTTATTTATTTCTTTGTATTTGTACGCACAAGTCTCATTCAAGTATACAGCCACATTAGACATGTATCAAAATCAGACATATCAATACACACAGATAGATTTATTTATTTATTTGTATTTGTATGCATAAGTCTCATTTCAGGTACACAGTCACATTAGACATGTATCAAAATCAGACATATCAAACACAAAGAAGGCAATATCAAAGTGAAAATTCACGACATAAAGCAACTATATATATATATATATATATGTGTGTGTGTGTGTGTGTGTGTGTTACTAAAATCAAGATCAGTCATTTCAAACATGAGGCAATGTGTTACTAAAATAAACAGGTTATACACCACATCCAAATCCGAAAGTTACTGTGAATATTTTGTAGATACTATTTCTGAAATGACTCGCCAATTGGAATTTATGTATTGTCATTATACTATATATAAAAACATGCAGGTTGTGGCAGGAATATTAATACAAGATTACATGATGAGATGATGTGCAGTGTGGTAGGTGGGTACATGTCTGCTAACTACATGGCATAACAACCCACACAACAATTTAAATACTTCTCAGTCAAATAGTGGTTAATTTTTTAAGCTCTATTTCCTAAAAATATTTCTACACACAATACTGTGATCCACACTTAATAGGTTAAGTATGTTCAAATGAAAAATACAAAGTTACCACATCCAGGCATTTGAATCAAACTGGATAGGTATCGTATATCTGAAAATTGAGGTTGGAGCTTTCTTGTAATGTCACCCAACAGTAGAAAACTATTTCAACATCTTCCAAATCTTTTTCGCAATCCTAACAAACGTTTTATACCTCTTAAACTCTTGTCAAACTAATATTCACTAGAGAGAGAGAACATCATTCTACAAACATAATTATTCTATCCAATGGGTACCACGGGCTCCTTCCCCTGTTGAAAATCGGCCTGGGCGTTAGAACTACCCACTCACTTAAAACTAATGCAGAGGTCATGCAAACCTTTGTTGTGTAGTGCTTCATTACTTAAGCACAGAACCTTTATATTTATTTATATACATATAGGAGTATATTTATATAGTGTTTACATGCTCGTATATGAGTGTGTGCGTCCAAACAATTCTCAGAGTGAGCTGGAAAATAACTACCGGCTACAAAGTAACAAAGTTTGACTGATTTATACCCACACTTCCCCCCCCCCTTCTTTTTTCAAAACTGGAATATTCCTCCTCCCCCTTTCTTTTTTCAAAACAGTGGAAAATTGGAAAGCGCCGCATTAAAAAGTTATCCAAACGGAGTCTACAGACAGTTCCCCCTATAATATGCCACATATTGTGGGTAAAACTCATTGTCATTGTATTTAACATAGACTTTTCCACCGTTGCCTGTGCTCGTATCTGCAGTACGTGGGGGTAATTCCATTCCGCCATACCCAGCACAAGTTCTGCAAACCAGTACCTGCGCAATAATCATGGCACGTATGGATGAACTACAGCTTCGATTGCAGTAGGTGTTTGCGTAATTTGGACATGGAGAAAAACTGACGCCCCCTCCAAACTTCGTGCGTACACTTCGACGCCAATCCAGATTATCCGTGGTTATAGACAGTACATTAGCAATGTCGGTGGCATGGAATAGTTCCAGCTCTCTGCAACTCCCATACCGCTTTATATACTCTTCTTTCTTGAGCAGGTAAGAGCCTAAACAGTAAAATAGTTAACGTAAGGGAGGTTAGTACGTCTCGCAAAGAATAAAATTATTTAAAAGCAATACTTCAGTTATGTATAACTGCAATTCGTTCACGTAAAAACCCCGTAATTAACCCACGTAGAACAAACCGAACTCTTAAAAAAAATTTTTTTTTTGTGCACGAGTAAGAAAGGTGGAGCCGTAATTAAGTCTCGCTGTTAGAGAGATGGGATCTATCTGGCTCAGAACCGGGACGAGTGAAGGGCTCTTGTGAACACGGTAATGAACCTTCTGGTTCCACAAATTATTGGTAAGTTCTCGAGCAGCTGCACAAACTGGCGACTTCTCAAGTAGGGCTCAGCTCCGTGTAGTTTATTAGGGGGAAAGTTGGGCAGGGCCTCCAAATATTTCATATAAATGTACTATTTTAAACTTCAGTTCCTACTGTGCAAAAGACAAACTCGATACCCATAACAATGCCTATTATCAAATGCTGTACAGGGCAATGGTAGCCATTTATTCTGAGAAGCGTATAAATCCACACACACACTGCAAGGCAGAAAACGTTATCTGAATATTAGAGCAGGTGGTACATGTAGAGTTTACGTAACTGTCACTACCACCATTACTTGTCTGCATTATTACACTGCAATGCTGCTAAGTTGCTATTATCATTACTTGTATCATCGCCTTGGCCACGCTCTTGAAACATCGCACAAATTCTGTGTACTCACATATTTCTACCCTTACAATTAAACCACGGCACCCGTTATCTTATCTACTGCGTGGTTTTCAGAAGCTGCTACTGACTTCAGTAGTATACTCACCAAAAAGATATGGGTTCTCAACCCTGAACACATTACACACATCTACATGTCTGACAATCGGTTTTATTTTATTCTTAGCAGAAATAAATTCTGGGCTGTAATTCGTCAATTCTTGAAGCACTTCCCTACGAGGCACCTTATTGCTCCACGAGGGTGGCTTGTGTCTGGACAATACATCTCTTGCCAGTGACGAATCCATTACGATCTGTAAGTACATATGTATATGTATGTACATGCGTATGTGCGTAATACGTCACCGATCCCAACACAGCGTGGCCTAAAAACATTCTTGAAACAAATATCGAAAAATGTTTCATGCAGAATTTACATAGAGTTAACACGAATATACAGTGCGTACAATCAAGTGCGCGCCGCGGCTGCAATTTGCCGTGAGTGATACCACCGCAGAACGGATGCAACTCCCCTCCCCGACTGCGGGGTGGGGGCAATTTTACGTACTCCTACGCGCCTTTACGCAACTGCGTTTGATCTCCGAAAACGGATTTTGCTGAATCGATCTGGGTGGAGTGGGGTGCGACAATAAAGCACCGCCGCTCACTTCCGGATTTTTGAACGGTAACGTTAACCCTGTGCGTAATTCAGTACGATGTCATGAAAACATGGGGGAGTGGAGGTATAGCTCCATCAGTCTTGTGGTGGAGTGGAGGTATAGCTCCTGCACACACGCGCACTAATATTTGGTATCACCTTAAAGATGGTGAATTAAGCGAAGACAAACACAACGCCCATACAAATAGAACGCACCTACATGAATGTTATGAGGGGTAGCCTCCTCGGCCCTTGCGCCGCGAGATACAGTGGTCTATTGTGCTTAACGCACCTACATACTACGATCATCATCAAAACCTATATCCAAAACATAATTTACAAACAAATTTACTGACTGAAGCAGCACGCAGATCCTTAATACATTAAACACAACTCATATCTGGGCAAGTAACTTCCACATCATGAGGCTAAAACCAGCGTGGGTTCACATGATCTACCCCACACGGAAACCTTCAACTCCATAGCAGGAATTATATACATATCCTCCATGTTATTTTAATATTTTTTAATACTTAATATTTTTACTTATTTTTTGACGCGTAATATTTAACTTTTATTCGTATTATAAAATTTCGCATTCGTAATATACATCTTTTAATTACCTCCACTACTATTTTAAATTACAAATTCTTGTATATTCTAATTTTTCCAATACTCTTCTATATTGTAATTTCTCGTCATAATACAAGGCACAAAATTCTACCACTTTCATAATACAGACGCGTTGCACCACAGTATGTATCCATATTGCGATTTCAATTAACTTCATCTCATTATATACACTGCCTGATGGCGGTCTCTGGAAGGACGAAACACGTAGCGGCAAAGAATAAAATTCAATTAATGTAACAGTACTAATTTTAACTGTAATACAATTTCCCTTGTTGTGGTGCCGGATACATTACATAACCATAAGTTGATTTATGACCGCAATATATGACGAAATAGCATTATCTGATTAGGAACGGAATACACCATAAATACTTAAATGGTTACTTCACGAATAAACAACATACAACAGCAAAATGAATATCAAAATAACTTATACCTTGTCACATGTGCTTCATTTACGTCTACTCAGGCAACAAGTCATTAATTACGAGTAAAAAATCACCCCCCCCCCTTGTTCACATTCGATGTTTCAACGAACTACGTCTACCAAATGCGGGTATCAGAATTACTTCTCACCTTAACTTCGGCTAACAAGACCTCAAAAACACCAAACACCAACTGCGATGACGTATACTCTCTATCTATTCACATCTCGAGCAACTCTTGTCTGCGCCGTCTGGGCTTGCGACTCTCCTTAGCATCAACCAATCGCGGATCGCCCATCGTGCAGGCCCACTAGGACTCCCCTACTGCAGCCGCCGCAGCCACTCATACCACGTACAACCCGAAGCATACACGTGGAATGCGATTTGGTATGGGTTTGAATGCGGCCCCAATAAAACATGGACGTGCAAAGTGAGGTACTCACTCCATGGTGCGCAACCCATTTAGAGAAGCCAACTGTTGCTCAGGTAGTCAAGAATTTCCAAACTTTTAATTTCATCTTGACTGAGAACGCCGTTTCTATGTTTATATGGATTAGTGCAAAAACACTGCAATAATTGAGACTTACTTAATGCACATACAATGAAATCGCAACCACATTTTGTCAGCAAATTAAGTTAAATAGAAATGTGAAAGCTCACACACACACGCGCGCACGCACATTACAATCATCTTTGTACTGTGATATTAGTCCAAAAGCACAAAATGTCGGCGACTGTCACAGCGTTGCCAAGGAGCAGCCATTTTATCTTGGGTTTGCAACATTGATCCATTATTGAGTTCCATTAATTGGAACAAGCTCAAGAAAACACTGCTCCGTCAAAACAAACTTCATACATGCCTTAAATATTTATTGCAATCAAGCTACATGTTGAAATCATGTCGCACCGGTTTGTATGACTCCACGTGTCACACAAAATAAGAGTCTGTCTTAAAACTCTCTAAACTGAACATTAAAACTGATATTGTAGTCTTATCAGACTGCCCACATCTTCAGAGTAGGAGTCACTTCAGCCCTCAAAATGGAGGAAATATGGTGAGTGGGAACATCGTGCCGGAGGAACAAACTTCAGCCTCCGTTCTGGTAGAAGTACCCTCCTGAAAAGGGAGGAAATATATTTTTTTTCCGAAGCGTTGGTACCGACCTACAGAGATTACACGATGACGTAACTAAGAAGACCACAACATGCATCTTCACCACAGAAACACCGAACCCTATACAAATGCTGAAGTATCATCAGCTTGGTCGTCATCAGCATCATAGTCTGAAACTTTGGATCCACTCTCTTCAACTGTAACATAGATTGATCCTTGCAGCTCAACTTCGGGAGTCCAGTGGATCTTGTTCCTCTGCGTGTATGGTCCATTAACTGTTTTGGAATGAGTTCAGGTTCAGTTCTTTCAACATGATGAATGAAATTAAGTCCATTATTTTGAATTCTCTTATTTAAATTCAATATACCGAGTTTATTTGTAATCACTATATTTATACTTCGAACTCTTTAAAGGCTGATCGATCGGATGGTTAAATTCCTGCTAGCCTTCGCCAGCACAGTCATTGCTGGCTTCAGTCTCCTTGAGATCCATGACCAAGATTTTTGTTCTCTCTAGACATGTACGTGCTTAGAAGTGGCGCTAAGTTTGTTGTACCTTAGTTTCAGCACGAGTATATACGCACTGTCATGGCGTCCAGATCACTACGAACTGTGTCCTCCCTCTTTTCACTGCACTGTACTAAGTAACCGTTATACAAGATAGACAGAGGTTTTCTGTGAGTGCAGGCTTGTGCAGCAGTTCTTCTAAATAGTATATAAATATGCAGTTCGTACCTCACAGCAAACACATTAAGGCCAACCGCTTAATGTTGTTTAGGTAAACAAATGCTGTTTATTGTGAGAACCACATGAAACACACAGATACACTCTGTGAGCACCATGCAGAGAGAGTTTCAATAAGTTAAACATGTGGAGCATATGGTGACCACTGGGATTTGGAAAGAGATAATTTATATACCGCTACATCTGTAGGAAACTTCATTTCTATTACTGAAATGTGTTCTGTGTGTTGCGTGCGTCAACATTAAGCCCTCGTCCTGCTTGAGGAGACCATCTGGGCCTAAGACGGGACGATTAACAATGGCGAAACTGATACATTTACAGGCGTACCCTCGAAACGAAATTGTGTTAGGACGATCAAATCAAGGAATGAATGGGTGGTTCATAATAGCAGACAGAAATAGGGATATAATGACGAAGCAAAAAGAAGTGTCCTTGGGGAAACCTCTTAGTAGGCTTGACTGTAGATGGGAGATAAAAATTAAAAAATTAAATTCATATGGGGGGGGGGTTGGAATGTAGCTGGGTTCACTCGGCACGTCGGCCACTGATTAGCCTATTGTACCTGCCCCGGGTGATTATGATGATGGAGAATTTGGTGGAATGAAGATTGGCAAGGGAAACCGAAGTACTCGGATTAAACCATCCCCATCGCCACTTTGTCCACCACAAATCCCACTTGACTGTAGATTGGAGGTAACACTAGCATTAACCTTTAAACGACTAAAGACAACGTATGTCGTCGTTAAGACGGATCTGAAGGAAACAGGAAGCGAGGTTGTAGACTGGATTTAAATGGCCCAGGACTGGACGCAATGGCAGGATGTTGTAAAAGTGGTAGTAAGACTTCTAAGGACATAAAGGGAGGGAAAATTCTTGAGCTTCTCAATATTGTCTCTATTCCACTGCAGCTCCGACCCCATGTCATGGAGATGAATTTCAATATACTCTCGTAGCCCAACCTCAGAAGGATACATTATGCGCAAATTTATTTATGTATTCAGCTGCTTCATGTGGCATTCTGGTTACGTACGTCTCTTGTACGTCAGTGTTCTGCACTCTTCAGAGAGGGGATATTCCGTGAGGGTGTAAAGCAGAGGTTTTAACACAGCGTAACAGATAATTAGATTTGTCATTTGCGTTAGTTTCATATTCCTGTATGACAGAAGGAAACTGCAGTAATACTTTCTACGTATCTCCAGTTGAAGGATGCCGTCTTCTGGGATGTGGCGCCGTGTAGATATTTTTAACCGACGTTTCGGAGGAACGTATCGCCCCCATCTTCAAGGTATAAGAAATCTACGAGCGATGAACCAGCGTGAGCAGGTGTCTGTGACTGCTATCTCCTTGTGGTATGTTGTATATGGCAGTAAATAAAAACAATAAAATGTTAACTTATTCGAAAATAGCGACCATAAACTTATATGAAGAAAGCAGTCTTCTGGGATTTGGCACCGCCGTGAAAGCCTCAAATCTTACATAAACTTATATATTTCAAAATTATTTACAATAATAAATCATACGTATATAGGGCCTACATGATTACATGTCTGGGCTACGAATCTGGTGTCTAGATTTGCTTATATAATCGGTTTATTATTGTAAATACAGTCTGTTATGATAGTTTTCATAACACTTCTGTTGTGTGCATACTTTCAACTGTTACGTTCTTTTTATTTCTTCTCCGTAGTTTCTGGCTTCAGATTTTTTTATTATTATTCTTAGTGGGGTGAGACTGAGTCCACTTGGTACTGCGGCCACTACTGGCCTATTGTACCAGCCCTAGATGACAGATGATAGGTGATGGTGGAGCAAATGGTGGAAAGAAGATTGGTAGGGGAAACCGAAGTACTCGGAGAAAAATCTGCCCCACCGCCACTTTGTCCACAATTCCCACATGACCAGACCCGGGCTCGAACCCCGTCTGCCGCAGTGGGAAGCCGTCGGCTAAACCACCTGAGCTATTATGGCTCGGGCTGATTGCTTCAATACTTACGTGTTACAGTATCTCGCCTTAAACTCTTCCAGCAAGACTGACCTATTGTTTGTGTACTCCTCACATGCACGCCCCCCACCCCCCAAACTTTGATCGTTTAATGACGCAATGAGTGTATACGTATACAATACTAAACATTTCCACACTCTGACTTTGGAAACTTTAGACAAAGTATGTTACCAATACGTTTTCCTCCTGTTTTTAAAATTTATCTTACCTACATGTTGCGTTGTGAACGGAGAAGTTCATGGAGGTAGGCCTTGGCCCACTGGGGCTCTAGTGCCAAAGGGGGGGAAATGTTGCGTTAGGTCATTTAAGAAGCAAGTATGAACGCTCTTGGTTCGATTTTCTGTGGGAAACCAGACGACACCACGAAGTGTCTGGTCATACTTGGATTCGAGATTTGCGAAAAGTTGTTGGCACTGACAAAGATTCAAGCCATTCCATTTCGCGAACTTCGTCGGCTTTTTCCTGCGCATATGTGATCATACAAGGCAACACTCGTTATCACAGGCTCAACGTCACACCGCCAGCTGCTGTCGGAGATAGTACGCACGCCATTTAAAAGTTCTAGGCTGACAAAAGATTCAATACCCTAACATGAATCCTGAGGTGACGTAAGGTGCCTCACTGAAATGGCGTATATGTATACAGGATGTAAATAAATATATGTTGCAATGCTCTGTGGCAGAGAGATGGGTTCAATCTTATCATATTTTGTAAATACGCCCATGTCCGGACACGCTTCCTTTTGGCACTAAGAGTCCCAGAAGTTTCCGAGAGGATGCATAAGTTTTAGGGGATGTTATCGTTGTTTTGCATTATAAAAGTTGCTCAAAATGGCGGCCGCCTACTTCGCTGCATGTTCTGCACCGCCTGGCCATGTTATGATGACCTATTTAAAAGATTCCCGGCATTTCCCGAATGGTTCCAGCTGCTACTGCAATTCTTGCCACAAGATCACATTGTGTCTCCACTGGAGTCTCATGTACCAGGCTTTCCATGTACCCCCAGAGAAAGAAATCCAGTGGAGTCAAGTCAGGGAAGCGAGGGGCCAGGTTATTGCACCTCCATGTCCAATCCATCTGTTGCCAAAAGTTTCACCCAAATACACACGGACAACATTGGTGCAGTGCGCTGGGGCGCCATCATGCTGGAACCACATTTCACGACGGACTTCCAAAGGCACCACTTCCAGCAGCTCGGGTAAGGTCTCTTGGAGAAATGTTAGGTGAATGTCACCTGTAAGCCACAGGTAAGAGGTAAGGGCGTCCTCATTCACATTTCAGAGGTCTTAGCGCGTAAACAAAGCGTTTCCGGACTTGGGTGTATTAGCAAAATATGATGAAACTGAACCCATCTATCTACCACAGAGCGTCGTAACATTTATTTATTTACACCCGGCACACACACACACACACACACACACACACAGGTCCATATAGAAGGGAGGGGGCAGCAGGATCGCTTGGCGCAGTCTCCTGGTAGTGCCCCAAATATACACTTACTTAATTTTTTAAAAATAAGTCTTTATCGGATTATGTCAAATAAACGTAAATAATATGTAAATTGTAAAACACTGAAAATCGTTTCTATTACATAATTTATAATTTATTTTAATAAATTACCGTAGATACGATCTTTAAAAGAAGTTATAAGATATAATCATATATATATATATATATATACAGTTTCCGGAGCGGGGTGGGTAGTGAAGAATGAATTGTAAAGGACACGGAAGGACACTGTATAGGACTAGTTGGGGGTATAAGTAAGGTTGTCCCTGCGTTCAGTTAATTAAGCACCACGCCATGAAGACGTATGGGGGAATGGTAGTATAGCTCCACTATTCTTGATCCCGTTGCTATATACGGCTGATTAGGCAGCTTCAAGCCTTGGCTTCTTTATCCTCGGGGAAAGAACCCCCACTGGATAGAGGGCTGAGTGGGCGCTATGGCGAATATAAAATTCTTGCATTGCCGGGAACCTAAACCAGGACGCTGAGCTCGTAGCCCGTTGCTATGCCGACTCGCCCGAAAGTATGCTGCTTCTTCAGCAACGTGCCTCTGCTACTGCAGCCGTCACTTCCCACTGTGCCTGTACGTTGAACGTTTGGAAGAGCATGGCTTCTCTTGAGAGATATGAATGGTATATTAGCAAAACCTGAAGACAAATGCACGTGAGAACTGCTTTTTCGATTTAGCATCTTGGACATTTCATAATTCAGTGCTCATACAGGGGCAACCTCACTTGAAAAGTGTTGGGAGAAAGACTGCAGATCCAAGCTGATTTCAACTGACTGCTGTTAGAAGTCTGTTATACCGTCGGTCTTTCAGTTGCCAAGACAGATATGGGGTTTCTTGAATGGAATTCAAAACATCTAATGAAACACAAGCCTGTGACATGCCACAGCTGCTGCAGGAAATGACTAATATGACGTAATACTACTTGGAACTAAACTGCGTTGCAGGGTTCCCGAGCACAAATACGAAATTAATTTCCTTTCAAGCAAGCTGTTCTCTCTTGCATATATTCAGTAAACTTCTGTTGACAAAGTAACCATCAGCTTGTAAAATATTAATAAAATAATGGATTTATAACCTTCAACGTGTTCTTTGTTACAATGCGCCATATTAGGATTATTAAAATATGCCCGTCCTGACGAAACTATGATCTGTAGATCTTATTTCAGTCCAGCGAGGGGTTTTCTACAATCCCATTCCCGTTAGCGTCAACGGTGGCGTATATATCCCGTTTTTATGGGATACAGAGGGGGTACGCGGTAGCGTAGTCAGTTGAGGCACTAAGCTACAAGCCGGAAGGTCGCGGGTTCGATACTCGATGAGGTGGATTTTATCACTTGACCTAATCCTTCCAGCTGCACTATGGTCTTGGGTTCGACTCAGCCTCTAACAGAAATGAGAACCAGGAATCTTTCTGGGGAGGTATGTATGAGGGGTAGGCCTTCTCGGCTCTTGCGACCTACAGTGGTCTATTGTGCTTGATTCTGGGGGGGGGGGCGGCAAAGAGAGGCCGGCGCCATCTGTGAGCCGATTGTCTAGAAAATGTGGGTGCCTCGATTTCTCACAACCCTATGGGCCTTCACGGCCTGTTACAGGGATAGTTTCGCCATTTTTTTTTACCTTGCTGGATGTAGAAATAAATTGTTGATAAGGAAAGGGGTAAATCAGCGACCGTAACCTCCAGTTCTGATTCGTCGCAGATTTGGGGGGAGGGGGGATGTGAAGCGCAACCAAAATTTTAGTACGAAAAGTGATAGGAAGAAACCACCTGGAAGACTGTATGTGTACTGGAAGGCAATATCAAAATGAACCGTAGAGGAACTGGATTCATCTGGCTCAGACGAGAACAGTGGCGACCACTTGTGAATCTGGTAATGGAATATAGTGATCCGTAAACGGGGAGTTGCTTGACTGGTTGTGCGATGAAACGCAAGAAGGAAGCAGCACAGTGTGCTTACACGTGCCGAGGGTTTCTGAGGCGGACACAGCCCCACTGAGATTCATCTGAGGATATCAGAATGGAGATGTATTGAGGAGATATATTATTTTATGTAGTACTGTCATAAAACTGGATAACATCGAAAAATACTGTGACATGACGCCAGAAAGCCGGAACAGTGGAGCCAGAGGAGACGTACATTGCTAGACAACGGCTCGGTAAACAGGTATCCACGGCAACGGGTACGCAAGCACCAATACAGGAATTGTTGGGAACGATGTTTTCTATTCGGTCCGTGCAAAGCGGTTATAAAGAAGAGTTCAGTCGAGAATTGTCAGTCGAGTTCCGAAGTTTCATGAGTGCATTTAGTCGAGGGTGGGAGTTGAATTACGGGATATTTGCCAGACGGCTAGGACATGAGTGCGGAAGATGAAGAATCTCCATCAGTATGATCCGTTACCAGGCAACGACTAATGGAGACTATAACCGACTGAGAACATTAGTGTGTGTGTAACAGTGAACTGCGAAGTGTAGTCACGAGTTGTGCGTATAAGTAGTCAATAAATCGAGTCACCAATCCAAACCCCATTATTAACTTATTACAATTCATTTTTTGGGGGGGGAGGTTGATCCATAAAGAACATAGCTGGGTCTCGAATTGTGTATCACTGCTCTGAAGGAATTCAAACATGCTAATTATTATTTTAAACTACGATCGTAACTTTACGAAACAGCACGGATCACACAAGTATGAAGAGGGGTGTTGCGCAATATACGTGTATTTCAGTTACTACACTAAGGACCGCTGAAATTTCAAAGGAAAATTATTAAAAACAAACTTTGATGAAAATACCCAAACTTAATAAATTGATTTCGTAATATCAACTACATATATATTAACATAATAAACTTGAGAGAATAATAACATGTACAAAGTCGGTGCTCCTATCTAGAGCAAATGTTTTTGGCAAAAACTGTAAATTATTTCACACACTCACTCACTCACTCTATGGAGCTGAGTCCTTCTTGAGAAGCCGCCAGTTGTGCAGCTACTCAAGAACTTCCCAGCATTTTATGGAACCCGATGGTTCATTACCGTGTTCATAAGAGCCCTCCACTGATCCCTATCCTGAGACAGATGAATCCAATCCATACCACATTTTATTTCTCTAAAATCCATCTTAATATTATCCTCCCGCACATGTCTAAGTCTTCCTAATGGTCTCTTTCCCTCCGGATTTCCCAAAGAAACGGTATATTCATTCCTCTTCTCCCCAATGCTTGCTACATGCCCTTCCCATACCATCTTCCTTGACTTGATCATTCTAATTATACTCGGCGGAGAGTACTACGTAGTTATGAAGCTCCACATTATGCAGTTTTCTCCAACCTCCAACCATTTCATCCATTTTCCATAAAAAAAATCTCCTCAGCACCCTGTTCTCAAACACTTTCAATCTGTGTTCTTCCCCCAATGTCAGAGATCAAGTTTCACGCCCATACAAAACTGTATAAAAATTATAGTTCTGTATATTTCAATTTTTATGTTTTCAGACAACAGACGAGAAGGAATGTTGATGGATTTGTATAAAATCAAATGCTTTCAGAAACACCTTCACAACAGAGCACATTAACCATCGTCTAGGTCTGCACTAAACAAGAGACATGCATTTCTTTCAGTCGCAAGTCATACACATCGTAACCAAATAACCGTCGGCCATTAAGGGATCTGGCCCTCAGACACAAACACCAACAGACACTTTGCACAAATCACTAATAACCACTGTTTCAGCATTACTACCATACATCTAATATTCTCTCCTATTTACATGTTACAGTCTCTGCTTGCATTAATACGCTGTCGCGGGTTATTCTGAACGAACCTACATTCAACAAATAATGGGAAATTTCGAAGTAAAATTCCCAACTCTACATGCAGTTTTCAACATAACCCGTCCGTTCATCCACTCTTATATACATTAAATCACGATTGCAATGAATATATACAGCATCAAAAATAGAAACTTGTACTCGGCAACGGCAGAGACTCCAATGCTGACTAAAGCATAGGTAACGTTCGCACTGCTACCTGGCGGTCATATCCGTAACTATAAACAACGGAGTCTACATAAGGACAGAATAAAGACTTCAAGCCTCAGGCTTTATATACGTGTTGTATTACGGCTTTTCCTCCCGTGTGGAGGATTAGAATACCTCCGCTGTGGCTCGTGCAGTCGTTGAAGGCGACGAAAGGGGAATCCCATGCCTGGGAGTATAACTACGCCATTCTGTCACTAGGCAACATAAACACACAGGGGCCGGGTTGTGGGTTGGACGCAAGACTTAACGCCTTGCTCTGTAAAAGAATTAATCTTGCGAGATCTAAAGAAGTGAAAAACAAGATGCAATCTGGCAGAATCTTCAAAGGAAGGTTGTGGCTCAAAATGGCCGTTCCGCCAATGATGATAATTAAGACTTTTATCGTTTTGCCCTTCAGGCCTCTATCGCAAATGCTAGGCAGAGATAAGTTTAAATAGCAATACTTCGCCAGTTGTATGAGATCGGCGTCATTTCGCAACCTGCTCACGCCCGTCGTGTTTTGTTCCTGCGCATTGAAGGCCAGTTGCTGGAGCGTGAAATATAACGCCCCTAGTGGCTGAAGATATTTAAGAATTCCATGACGGTAAAAGTAAGTAAAGCTATCCCTGTTACAGGCCGTGAATGCCCCACATTATCTAGACAATCGGCTCAAAGATGGTGGTAAAGTTGTCAGCCTTATGTGTCGGCCGGGCTTTACTCCCCAGGAAAATTATTTAAATAATTCCTGGTACTCATTTTTGTTAGAGGCTGAGTCGACTCCAGGGCGATAGTGCGGCTGGAAGGATTAGGTCAACTGAAAAAAATCCAATGACCTCATCGGGACTTGAACCCGCGACCTTCCGGCTTGTAGCATAGTGCCTCATACTGAATCAAAAACCCACGTTTATCTTACGGTGGGTCTTGACCTCAAGACTTTCAGTATAAACTGTGAAATCGAATCTGTATGGGCGGTGCCCATTGACCAGAGAGGGAGAGAGACATCCCGTGCTTAACTAACTAATCACTACACCATGAGGGCGTATTTTTGGAGTTGAGGTATAGATCCGCAAGCTTCACGCCCCGGCCGATTTTACCTCCGGTGCTTACTGGATAGGAGGTTGGGTGTGTCCCAGACCCGGCCTGGACAACGTGGATAAGAGAAAATTCTTCACTCTACTGGGACTCGAACTCCGACCTATCTGTCGTCCATCCCGCAGCCAGTCGCTATACCGACTACGCTATCCCGGCTCCTGCCTTTGAAGAGTACTTATAAATAAAGTATCCAGTTTACATACTAAGAGCGTCGATCGCTTTCATAAGGAGCCATGTACATTGGTTAGATATAAACTTAGAGGACTGCTTACTAATAAGTCTGACTTAAGGTGATGTTTCCCACATGCAATACAAATCTCAGTTAACCACACGTCAAAAGTAACAAATATTAAAATTCATTTTAGAAGACATTAATATCACAGCACTGTAAAAGTGGCTGAAATCCTGACATTTCTCGTTGCATTCAACACATGTAACAATAATTTTAAAAACCCTGATTATTTCTTACGTGAACCAGCCTTTGTTTTGAGTCATGTTCCTAGCGATCTCTATGATCTGACGAAATCAGGAGATGTGTCTCGTCTTTTAAACGAAAACAGTAGGACCACACCGAAGATTCCGTTTCGTTTCTAAAACAATTCGTTGCAGAGAAACTACTTTCAAACACTCAAACTGAGATAAAACAAAACTTGAAAACAAGTCTCTCAGAGTCATGGTTTATTTAAACGTCCGCCGGCGCCATTTTCCCCGATTTTTTCATTTCCCACGTGTTGAGTCTCTTCAGGGGGTAACACAGAATAGCGGATACCAGAATCAAACTGCCCGATAAATAGAAGGAAGCATCATAGCTGCCAGTAGCGTCCATAAATGAGCCTGAAACAGAACACACGAGTTAAAATATGAACGTGTGGTAACGCTGGTGAGATGAGTTCCTTGCCAAGGGGGAGGAGGTTAATGTAGCGGTAATATTTCGGACTTTACCGGAGATGATGGATACAAAAACGTACTAATACTATTATATTACACATGGGTGTTAAGCCCAGTAGTCTTAGCATCAAAGTGATTAAGCTTGATTTAAAGAACTGACTCAGTTTTGAAATACGTAAGCCACCTAAAGTACAAAATTAAGTTCTCGGCCTGTTTTAGAAGAAATTAAATTTGTGAAGAGAAACTTACATAAACTTTATATACAATAATAATAATAATAATAATAATAATAATAATAATAATAATAATAACAATGATAATTAGATAAAGTTGTCCCTGTGCTTAACTAATTAAGCACTACGCCATGAAGGCGTATATGGGAGTGAATGCACAGATCCACCTTTTCTTGACCTCGGCACTAGGTGGAGGTGAGTGGTCAGCTTCACGCCCCTTCCACTTTACCCCCGGTACCCACTGGATGGGAGGTTGGGTGGACCCCACAGCCGGTCTGGACGACATGGAGCAGTGAAAATTCTTGCCCCCACCGGGATTCGAACTCCGAACCCGTGGTCATTTGACGTACACATTAGCCAGCTGTGTCTTCTGTCAAACGAATTAATAACAATCTAACAGGAGTAGGCAGTGGCGAGGTGTGACTTAAAAAAATTTTCACCACGCAACACACTATGTACTGAGAACATGCAAGCAACAGAAATGTACAAACATTCCTCGTTTGGCTAACGCGATAGCTCGAAATGTCATGTATGCCCTCTTCCCCTCATTCATATTCATTCACCGCGGCGGCCCGGCTTCAATCCCGGGTCTGGTCAAGTGGGATTTGTGGTGGACAAAGTGTCGCTGGGGCAAGTTTTCTCCGAGTACTTCGGTTTCCCCTGCCAATCTTCATTCCACCAAATTCTCCATCATCATAATCACCCGGGGCAGGTACCATAGGCCAATCAGTGGCCGCCAGGCCGAGTGGACCCAACTGGACTCCACCCTCCACTGTGCGAATTTTTTTAATTTAAGTGGCTAACAAGACATGTGATGGATTCCTAGAGATGGCAGACGATGCAATATCTGATGGACCACCACTGAAGCACAGCAGTAACAGGTTTCTATTTCATTCTTTAAAGTGTTAGGAGGGTCAACACGTTTAGCATGACGCTATATCATTGTAAGTACGCCTAACTGTGGTTGTAATACTGTGAATGGTCTGTAAATGTTACAAAATGTTACCACAGTACTCACCCCCCCCCCCCACTTCAACGTTGATTTTCGTACCTGCCAGAGGAGATCCTATGGCCGCGGCGACTCCTTGAAACAGCAGCAGCAGACCGAATGCATTAGTCAGCTTGTCCAGTCCCATCAAATCCACGATAAGGATGGATCTCAGAGAGGCGAAACACGCTGCGAAGATAAGAGATTAGTTACAGCAAGTTATTATCAGACTGATGGCGGGTGGTGGGCAAGGGACGGAAGTACACGTAGCCCAAGCCCCTGGTAGATAAAATGGCCGAATACTAACTTCCGCCTTCAGTACTCAGGCAGTACATGGGACACCCCACAGAAATGAAACAACTGGCTGAGGTGGGTCATAAAAACCGGCCCCCGCACTGCGGCCTTCTATGATCTATTGTGTTGGCTGACAGTAACAAAAATGTGGTCCTGGGCCTCAGAGAGAGCTTCAAGTTAGGACTGACAGGCGGTCGTAATGTGATATTGACTTAATTTTGTCTGTGCTGCCTGAGCAGGAAGAGATGCACGACTCACAGATTCGTGTGTTACAGCAAAATATGGTCGTGATCCCTGCGAAACGCTGAACCGAGAATGAATGTGCTGGCGAGGACCAGCAGCAATTTACGTGACTGACCGACTGCACTGCCTAAAGATGAGAAGCAGCTGTACCCATAGGCCCCACAGACTAAGTACCATTTCCTTATACGTAATTGAACGCGGAGGCAAAGCGGGCCTCTTAAATTCGCATGCGTCTTTGTACAGATGATATCAGAAACAAAAGACCAATCTTTACAAACAAACAAACTCCGAGGCCTGTAGTCCGCAAGCGAACTATACCGACCGAGCGACCGCCGCTTGTCGGCGAAGTTAATGCCAACTTTTGCGGATAGAGTTTGTCACGTGGTCAGCGCAACGGATCCCCACGGCCGTTAATCTCGCTTTTCTAGATCGGAGCCGCTATTTCCAGGAAATAGCTCCTAAATTATCCTCGCGAGTCTGAGTGGATCCCGTTCCAGACCCACTATTTCTCAGAAAATCTGGTAGCGCTGGGAATCGAACCAGGGACCTCTGGATCTGTAGCCAGGAACTCTGACCACCTGACCACAGAGGCCATAAAATTCTTCTTTATGTTACGTTAATTCTGTTTGTATGTGTTTCCAAAATTTTATAACTGAGCTGCTTTTGTCAATTGGTCATACCTCTTAGAAGCCTTCCTAACTTAATAGCTGTCCTTATCAGCATTAAATGAATTAGTATTTGTATGTTGACGTATTGCAACCTCTGCTAGTATAGCAGTGAGGTGTGAACGGTACACTGAATAATCTCCCATACTTAAAATGCACCATACCAGCAACGAACACAGCCAAAGGCTACAGTTCTCCTTGTGCTTAATTAATTAAGCAGCACGTCATGAAGACGTATGAGGAAATGATGGTATAACTCCACAATTTTCGACCTCAGCATCACGGCCCGGCCGAATACCCCCGAGGAAAGGACCCCCTGCACCCATTGATTAGGAAGCTGGGTGGACCCCAGATCTGGTCTGGACTCTGTGGGGTAGAGAAATAGCCTCTTGCCCCTGCCGAGACTGGAACCCCGGCCGTAGCCCGTCGTTATAACTACTGAGCTATCCCGGCTCCTACCAGCAACGATTTCTTTGTTTGATACTTGGTTGTGAAGTGCTAAACTTGGCTTCTTGAACACGGTTCGTCTTTGTTCGTGCTTCTTACCCATGGCAAGGCCAAAGACGCTGGAGTAGAAGATCTGGTAGCCGAAAGTGAGCGACACACCGCTCAGAATAGTAGCGATGCCCCCGATTGTGAGGGCCACGTTGTTGATTAAGAGGGCGTCCACCCCAGGCAGGCTGGACACCAGTCCGCACGCGACCCTTCCAATGGTGTTGGTTATCCCTATTGTAGATACTAGCCAGATGGCCATGGCAGGCTCCATGCCGCTTACCTCCGCGCGGTCTGCGATAACACAAGACATAAACAACATTTACACTGACGAAGGGGGCACGTGTAGTTGGTTGAGGCACTATGCTACAAGCCGGAAGGTCGCGGGTTCCATTCCTAATCCTTCCAGTCGCACTATGGTCCTGGGGTCTACTCAGCCTCTAACAGAAATGAGTAGCAGGAATCTTCCTGTGGTAAGGGTGCTGTCGGCGCGTAAGGCTGACGATCTCACCGCCATCTGTGAGCCGACTGTCTAGAAAAATTGGGAGCCTCGATGTCTCACAAACCTATGGGCCTCCACGGCTTGTTATATGGAGGATGTGAGAAAAGATGGTGGTTATGAACGAACTGGCTAGAACGACGTGGAAATACGATATTTCTTCGATTGTTTCTTCAGGACTCCCACCGCCCTGCACATGATGCGCTGGGAGGTGGTGGAACGTCCCCTAAACGTGTTGAATTTGAGATTCTTGCAGCCATGAATACGAAGATTACAATATTCTGGGACTTATGGCCGTGTGGTCCGGTAGAAATTCATCGACGTCTCGCAGGATTATACTGCTTCCACATTCAGGGTTTACGCGCAGGGCATGTAACACGCGTGGGAGAGAAGAGAAATGCATAAAGGGGTTTGGTGGGGGAGTCGGAGGGAAAGAGGCAACTTGGAATATCTAGAAATAGGTGGAAGGATAATATTAAAATATATCTTAGATAAATATAATTGGGTGGTATTAATTGGATAGGGGCTAGTGGAGGGCGCTTGCGAACACGGTAATACACCTTCGGGTGCCATAAAATGTTGGGGAAATTCTGGAGTAGCTGGGCGACTGACAGTTTCTCAAGAAGGACTCGGATCCATGGAGTTAGTATATTTTTAGGGTTGAACAGTAACTGAACGAACTATCCAACAAGAAGCATTGTTATTGTTGTTGTTGTTGTTGTTATTATTATTATTATTTTTTTTTCTTAGTGGGGTGAGACTGAGTCCATTTGGTACTGCGGCCACTACTGGCCTATTGCACCAGCTCCATACGATAGGTGTACTCGGAGAAAACGTACTCCAGTTCCACCTTATCAACCACAAATTCCACAATACTAGTACATGACCTGGGATCAGACGCAGGTGTCGCCGCTGTTGGAACCCGGCGTTTAACAGAATGAACTGTGGCGCGGCCCTGCAAGCTACTAAGTGCCGTCAACATGGGATATTTTCATCTACAGTAAGGCTGAGGTGAGGCCGAGTGCCATCATGAGACGCACCTGTGAGGTACATGAACGGCACATAGAAGCCCATCATGGTGATGAACCCGCTAAAAGACAGCAACAGGAAAGTAGGCGATCTGAGTAGAGACATATCCAGCATGGTGGTGAGTGTGCGTTCTACTGCTTCGGGGCACAGTTTGCACTCCTTAGACACTTCTTCCTGCACGTCCTGCATGGTTGGCAGCCTCGTCACAGACATGTGATACCCAACAGAGCTCATCTGAAACAGGGCCCCACAGTTACACCACATAGCAGCCACACCCTGGCGTCAGCAACAGTTTCATTGAATCTAGAAGGCAGAAGGAAGCCACAAACGAAGAAAGAAAAGAAGGAAGAAGGTAACAGAGAACAGAACAAAGGTAAAACAGAAGATGGCAGAGAGCGGAATATAGAAAAAAAACGGGAAACGACGTCGAAGACATGAAGAAAACCCTTAATATACTTGAAAATAGGGAAGAAGATAAATATGACGTTCCCCTTCCTTTCGAACGTTTATTTTAAAAGCATATTACTATCTGAAGTACAGTATGGCCACTTGAATGTCCTGACTAACCGGCTAAGGAGCACTGCTTTAAAAGGCGGGGGAAGGGCGAATATGAATAAAATATTTGCATGAGCACACAGGAAGAATGGCAGAACTTTTGGGGCAAAAACAATTAGTCCACTGGAAAGGGCGAGGTAAAGGAACAGTAGAACACAATGATTACATGGAATTTCCGTTGTGAAGCAAAGACGTCAGACTGGTCAGCAGTTAAACACTAACCGCAACCTGTCTAAAATAATTATTTCGTGCCAATTTTTATTCAAGAACGTTTGCAGATCTCTGTCGGACACCTCTCAGTGTACTTACCTGCAGGGAAGATGAGAGATCTGTGGTCTTACCTGTGACGTGTACTGCGGTAGCCTGTGTAAGCTTGCACTGAAGAATATATCGTCCCTGTAGAAGGGCCTGACCCCTACTTCCCTGGACTTGATGCTGCATTCGGACGTCGTTCTAGTCCGTTTCCCTGTTTTGTTAGTTGCCTGCATATCTGTAGCCGTGCCCCCATTCCCCAACATCTCAGTGGTCTCATCTGACCCACGTCTCTCCTCCTGAACTGGCTTTAGGAGCTCCGTGTATGTTGCCACTTTCTTAATCGTAACGTCTTCAGGCACCGAGTTCACAAGTAGGACACGCTTACCTTCCTCTTCTTGCTGAGGTGCGTCTGGATAGCACGTCAGGCTCAGTCGCTTTTTGGATTTCGGCGGAGATGTATCACTGATATTACTACCGTACAGTGCATTGGTTTGTATGTTCAGAGAATGACTTGACAATTTCTGAGAGCTTTCCAATGCAGTTGTGCTTCTAGCGAGAACTTGGGCAGCAGTTAGGTACATGTTATTGTTGCTAGTCTTGTGGAAACGACTTCTGGGTCCTGGTTTAGGTTCCGCTGTTGTGCTAGTGTTGTCTGCAAAACTTGCTATCGAGTCGCATTTCTTCATTTGGTCATCTCGAGCCATTTTGATCCGCAGAAGGAGAGGTAACTGTTCCGCTGAAGACTTTTTCCCATCATTACCGTCAACAGTTTCGATGTTTGGGTGTTCTACGGAGACTCTAACTGGTTTCAGTGGCCGGAAGAGTGTTCCGAACACTGCGCAGTTCAAAACCAAGCCTGTAACGACAAGGGCACGTGCTAGTCATACAAATCTCAAAGTCGCTGTAACAGAAAAATGAATTCTCAATGGAGGCGTGCCATATGAGGTTGAAGATATCTGTTCCAGCACATGTTCACTGATGGTTCTTCTGGTTATTGCGCAAGTGTCGAATAGTGAAAGTTACTGAGGTTTCGGGAAAAGTTGCTGTCTCATCCAGCAGAGTCGAAACGATGAAGTTGCGGTGAAGAGTTTATATATGAATTTAATGCAGTGACACATCGTGATTGGTCAGAATTAGAAATTGTAACCGTTAGTGAATTCTTGGCTGACAAAAAAATGTAAGTACCTGTTACACTCACCTATAAAAACAGCTTCTTTTTTTTTTTTGCCTCGTTGACCCAAACAGAGAAGGCAGATCCTCAGAAAGGGCGGTAATCTTTCAAAATAAACTCACAAGATTCTACAAATACAGGAAGTGTTTGTACAGACATTGTGTTCATCTTCGGAGGGGTGGAAAACGATTAAACAAGTTTGTAAGGTAGAGCAGAATTTGATGCGTATAATTACCACGACAAAAGGTTTTATTTTTTAATTCAGCTCCATCTGGGCGGTTAGCTCAGAACATCGCGACATAATGAGGCATGTAATACCAGTAATTGTGAAGTAAAGGTTTTCTTTTAGTAAGATTCAAATAGCATGAAGTCAAATTATATTTTTTGCTAAGGGAAGATATCCCGTCTGGAATCAGGCCTCAGTAAGTGACATTCAGCGATATCAAGAAGAAGTCGCGAGAAACTACAATAAGGCAGGTTTTCCGGGCTAAGGACAATTACATGTGGAACAGGTTTACGATAAAGCGGATCTATATCTGTCAGTATGGGTCCATGCCCTCTCTGAGTACACTACTCAGTGTTCAGACAGTTTAACAGAGACGTGAAAGGGATTTGAAATTTTATAAATTGTCTTAATTTTCAGGGTTGTGGTGAATTTCTTAATAAATGGACTACAAAATGAGTCCTTGAAGAAATTATGGAAAACTTGTAACACAGAAAGAGGCCTCATTTACCAAGTCCATGAAACAAAAAGGACACTCTTGACAAGATAACAGGCGCATAAGTAGGTAAAACATTTCCTTCAATTCATGTAAGCCGGAAGTTCAATATCTGCTCACAAGCTTCCGCCACTGGTCGCTATCTCGAACCACATGGAAACAGACCACACTCTCACAGTCTGTTTCCTGAAGTTGCATTTTAATATTATCATTCCACGTAAATCTAAATTTTCTAAGTAGTCTATTCTCTTCGGGTTCCTCGACTCAAATTTTGTGTGAATTTTCATATTTTTCTGTGTGTTCTATAAATGTTGCTTGAATAATCATCCTTAGCTTGAAAACTTTATGCAGGTTGTCTCGTAAGCCTGAAACCATGGGCAGCGTTAGATTTTGACAACATTTTTACAAAATATGCTCAATCTAACCACCATTCACACCAATGGAAACGTACTAAGGGTTTTGTAAATCAAAGAGAAGACATAAATTTACTGCGCATAAGATACCCGCAGAGCCAGCTGGTACATATGCAGCTCCGAGAGGCAGATGAGACAACCTGTTCGAGAGAAGGATCAGGTGGAGTATCCTTGAGGCAGTGCAGGATAAAGAGAAGTGGAGACCGAGATGGAATTTTGAATTAATTTATATGACGATCCAGCTCTGGCTACGTATGTTAACCATTAACGTCTGACGTGCACTGGTCCGTACGGTGATGACTGATGAGTATGGTCGTTGTGGCCGAAGTACACTGACTTGTGCGGTCGGGTATTTGAACTCCACCAGGGGAAGCGCGCGCAAACTCGGCTAGTAGAAGCGAACGCCCAATCCTATGTATTTAGTTTTAAATATAGTAAAATTCAGTCTACATACTTCTTTTTTTTTTTGTATTTATATGCTTGATGTATAAACAGGGTTCACCCCCGCCCCCCATCATGTAACTGAATTTCGCCTTTGTATGGTACCTCTTGGAGCACCCGCGTCAGTTGCCTTTCAATTTCATCATCTTCTAAACAACGTATCATTACCATTTTATGAAGATATGAAACTACAATATTATAATTCACCATACCTCACAGAAAACAGAATGCACTCTCTATCTCAGCTACGATGCATGTGTTTGTTTACGACTCTAGAAAGGGCAATATTCTATCTCAAATGCAGTGGAAGGGCTTGGCACTGAAGAAGGGAACACAGACCCTGTAACATTCCTTGATCTACAATGCTTTCACTTTTCTGTCTTTTAGTCAAGGCTCGAATATCTGAAGAGTGCAACAAAGACTTGAAACTTGCCCGCACAGAACCAAATGATTTTATTGCTTCCAGCTGGTTTATGGCACCAGAGAGTGTGAACATATTGTAAGTGCTAGGCCCGCTCGGAAAGACAAGGGAGGGTGAGAGGCCGAAATAAGCCGTACCTGCCTGTATGAGCAGCGCCCCTCTCCAGCCGAAAGCATTTATAAGCGCAGTGCACAGCGGCGCCATGACGAAGGTGCCGATGCCAGAACCACAGACGGCGATGCCCGTTGCCAGGGCACGCCATTTCTCGAAGTAGAAGCCCACAGCTATCACAGCCGGCACGTACACGAGCCCGAAGCCTATACCTGCGCAACATACAGGAAGGTCCATTACATTCAGTTGCCACACACTGTGAGTAGACATAAAAAAAAACCCTCCTTGGCTTGAGTCCGCAAGCGAACTAGACCGACCGAGCGACCGCCGCTTGTCGGCGAAGTTAGTGCCAACTTTTGCGGCTACAGAGTGTCACGTGGTCAGAGCAACGGTTCCCTACGGCCGTTAATCTCGGTTTTCTAGACCGGAGCCGCTACTTCCTTGAAATAGCTCCTGAATTATCCTCACGAGGCTGAGTGGACTCCGTTCCAGACTCAGTTCTTCTCAGAAAAAATTGTAGTGCCGAGAATCGAACCCGGGACCTCTGAATCTGTAGCCAGGAACTCTGACACTAGACCACAGAGTCATAAACCCCAAGAATTCTGGACTTCAGCACTCAAAGGAGGTAATGATTGCTCAGCTTCAGGCTCCGGAGACTTTGTCACCTCTCCGCCCCCGACCCGAGAAATGACTCTCTGGTTCCCACTGAATAAGTCTGATCACAGACTTGGTCTGTGTATGATGGGGGAAAATTATTCCGTAACTGTCAGAAATCGAATTCTGGCCACGCAGCTGTTGGACCGTCACTGTACTGCCTGAAAACAAACATCATCTCAGTTATGAAGTTCAGTGGCTTAATGTTCTTCAGGGAAATGGCCACTGTTTGTTCTCAGCTCACAGATATACTAGGTGGTGATGCTATATCGTCTGAAATTCAAGCAATCGGTACACATATCATATTATAGAGGGTTAACACACCAAAAACTGAACTGAGGAGCACTGAATTACATGTTTCAGTCCCGTGTAAGACAGGCCAGTTCTCCTGCAGTTTTGGCAGGTGGGTGTGTGTAATTTGTGCACAAGTCATTCGGTCAGTGCCTATACGAATAGCCTGATATCTGTAACTATGATCTGATATCACGAAGAGCAAATTAAGCAGTCCAAATTTTCGTACGAACCGCCTCTGTGGTCTAGTGGTCAGAGTTCCTGGCTACAGATTCAGAGGTCCCGGGTTCCATTCCCCTGCACAACCAGATTTTCTGAGAAGTAGTGGGTCTGGAACGGGGTACACTCAGCCTCGTGAGGATAATTGAGGAGATATTCCAAGGAAACAGCGGAAAACCGAAATTAACAGCCGTGGGGATCCGTTGTGCTGACCACGCGACAGCCTCTATCCGCAAAAGTTGGCACTAATTTCGCCGACCAGCGACGGTCGCTCGGAAGGGAATAGTTCGCTTGTGGACTACAGGCCACGGAGTTTGTTTTCCTTTTGTTTATATATTTTCGTATGAATCGGGCTTTGTAAGGTCTTCTATTGGGGGCTGTAAATTATATAAAAGCTAGCATTCCCACGGAGAAAAATCTGAAGGCGAAACTTCTTTTCGTGCTCATAGACTGTTTGTGTGCTACGTTTGTCACTTCTTAAGCCTACTTTTCTACAGTATGCTTATGCGATCTCCATGCTGTTTGTGTGTTCGTGAATCACCACCCCCTATTAACTTCTGAAAGCATGAACAATTTTTTATGAAATTTGGTATGTACTGTATGAGTAAATCTCGGCACCTGAGCCCACCTCAACGGCAGCTCAAATTGAGGGAACGGCTACGCAGTTTCCTCAAATTGAGCTGCTCAATTCAGTAACATATGTTCAACTCAAGCTGATAACAATTCTCGGAAATTGCGGTTGCCAGTTCCCTTGGTGTGCCCTCACCCTGTCGGAGTGACATTTGGAGTCGGATGCTTACCTCCCAGGACGCCATACGAGAAGAAGAGGTATGTGACGCTACTGGCAAAGTAGGAAACGGCAAAACCGATGCCACCCAGAACGCTGCCCAGTATGCACACTGTTCTAAACCCGTAGCGATTCGCTAGTGCGCTCACGAATGGACCTGGAACATATGTAAACACAGTTAAGTTTCTGAACACACTAACTCTGGATGAATAACGAAGAAGATCGTTGTGCTAGCAGACAATGTAGGCATATCCCTAGAAATGTTAGATATGACCAACTCATATCCACTGCATTTACCCTTAACGTAAATTTTTAATTCGGTAATGTTTCCGTTAGTAGTGCTGCTGAAAACAATAAATACCATGAAGAGAATTGGTACAATTTTCTGGGTTGGAAAGCCGTGCAGGCTGCGGAGAGCCTGAACTTTCGGAGATACATATCACATCCATCTTCAAGGTCGAAGACTATGTCAGGCAGGAACTTATTCACATTTACAGGAGAATTCGAGGTTTCCATTCTCCATAACTACATTCGAAGTTCTAACAGATAATGTAAAAGCTTTCATTTAAATTAAGAATAAGAAAACTTAATTACTGTGATCAGGCAAGTGCTGGAACCCGCCGATACCTAAGTAGCTACATTTTCGAAGCTTAAGGTAACAGTGTTTGTACATGAGATATATGTTTATACAGCGCCAGAAGAATTATGCGTGCATAAATATTCTTCTTGAAGTGTAAACAAAGTGAATGCAGTATGTACGATCTCTTTAAGTGCATTAAACTTTAATTATCTATAATTAAAAACAGGACTCGATTACGTTTCATCACTTACCAACCATAAGATAAAAACCCGCTAACAGTGATCCAATAATCGATACTTTGGCCTTCGATTCATTGAACGTCTCCGATATATTGCTGAGGAACATGCCGAAGGCGAATATGATACCGTCGACAACAAGGTTACAGAAGAAGGAGGCCGCCACGATAACCCAGCCCCAACCACCATCTGGTGGGACAACGGTGAACGTTGTGAGGGGCTCTCCGAGCTGGATAGCCGGGTCGGTTTCGACTTCATCCTCTGTCAGTCTCTGGTCCTCGTCTGCTTCGTCGGCACAAAGGCTGAAAGAGTCACGCTTGCCGAACTGGCCGTCAGGCTGCGGGTGAGACGTTGTCTCTGACATGACGGCACCTGCCACCCCCGACACACAGCTCACTGTCTCCACCGCCCTGCGAACAACATAGCGTCAATTCATCCTTGCATTGCTACGAATATCTCGTTTAGAAGCACTGACACTTCCGGGCATGATACTACTTGATATGTAAACAGCTGGTGCAAGAAAACTGAAGTGAACATTCGTCCAAGATTTTCGGGCACAGTCCCCGAAATAAGACTTATGTACCACACTGATTTTGTCCCCGATTTGCTTGCTTGCTTACTTACTTACTTACTTACTTATGGAGTTGAGCTCTTCTTGAAGAACCGCCAAATCTGCAGCTACTCAAGAATTTCCCAGCATTTTATGGAACCCAAAAGTTCATTACCGTGTTCACAAGAGGCCTCCACTGGTCCCTATCCTTAGCCAGATCAATCCAATCCACACCATCCCATTCTATCTCTCTAAGATCCGTTCTAATATTGTCCACCCACCTACGCCATAGTGTTCCCAGGGGTCTCTTTTCTTCTGGCTTTCCCACCAATATCCTATATGCATTCCTCTTCTCCCCCATTCGTGCTACATATCCTGCCCACCTCATCCTCCTTGACTTGATCTTGGTTAAGTAAATTAACACAATTTAAAAAAGAAAACAGAGAACCGGGATAGCTCAGTCGGTATAGCGACAGGCTACGGTGCAGCCGATCAACTGAATTCGATTGAGCCGAGCCCGCGAAGTACTTGGAAAATGAGCGAGCTGTGTTCGAGGCTGTGAAGGCTTTGGTAACAAAACTATGTAGGTTAAGTTCAACTTTATTACATTTCAGTAGAACTTTAAACTCTTGCCAGTTTACATGGTATACGAGAAGCCGCTACTTCCAGGTATTTCAAACCAAGTTAGCAATACTGAGGAATTGGTTACTATGCAGCTTTGGCCACGTAGACGCTTGAAGGCGCTACCGCGGTAGATAAAACATCTTTACACAACTTTAGAAGTTTATTAGAAGTGAAAACCTGGCTCCCACCACTGCCTTTAGAATGAAATTTCAAGAAGAAGAAGGTCACTGTAAAGGAAACTGCTACACCACAGGTTGACAAATTTTGTGATACCGTGACAACCCCAAATTATATATATACACACATACACACACACGAGCATATAGTGGCATACTATTGACTAGTCATGAGTTTGGATTGATATTTTTTTTTCCTTGGCACTAAAGCCCCAGTGGGCCTATGCCTACCTCCATGAACTTCTCCGTTCACTTCGGTTTTCCTAGATCTTACACATTCGGTAGGACGCCTTGGGCGGGTGATCAGCTCGTCGCAAGGCCTCTACCTGTACACAAACACAGAAAAACGCACACACACAAACTAAACATCCATACCCTGAGTGGGATTCGAACCCACGATCCCAGTTTCCAAGTGAGCGAAGACAGTACATGCCTTATACCGTTCGGCTACCGTGACCGGCGGATTGATAATTACATTTATTAAATGCTCAAGACTCGTGACCACAAATAATTATAACACTCTGGCTATTGTACAGACACACCACCATAGCACATATTACTCGTAATTATTCTGTTTCTGTTATGTCTTCAGTAGTCGTCGCTTGGTAGCGGCTTCTAACAAAGGAAATTATTTTATTCACGGCTAACGAATAAGTACGCATGCCTCTCACCGAAAAGCACTGTTCTACACTATGTTGCAGGCCCCTGGGCTACAAGATGCAGAAGGACAACTTCACAATCTCTCTACAGCTACAGTAAGCTAAGTAAGATTGTTGATTGTTGTTGATTGTTAAGCTAAAAATTTCGTATACAAAGAAAGTAATTGGCGAAAACTTTCGCCGGTTGCAGCTACATCTTCCGAAAGCACCTATCTTAAATGTTACTTAATGCCTTAGTGATTTGCCAAACCTGTGCGTGGATGCAGCTATATGTAAAACTTTTTCCTCTTAGGCTCTGCGATTCGACATACCATTTGTTGCTATGGTGACGTGTGTACGGTAGTTGCAGAGATATTGAAAGGGGGTCTCTTAAAGAAATCCAGCATGGAAGGGACTCAAGGTATACAGCATGTTGAGAAAATTAAACAAAGAATCAGTTTAAGAAACTCATGTTATTACTTAGGATAAATTCGGCCGCGCCATAGCTCAAGCGGTTAGTCGCTGGCTTCCCACCGCGGCGGTTCGGGTTCGATCACAGGTCTGGTCAAGTGGGATTTGTGATGGACAAAGTGGCGCTGGGGCGGGTTTTCTCCGAGTACTTCGGTTTCTCCTGCCAATCTTCATTCCACCAAATTCTCCAGCATCATAATCACCCGGGGCAGGCTACAATAGATCAATCAGTGGCCGCCGTGCCGAGTGAGCCCAGTTGGACTCCACCTCCCACTAAGCGAATTTAAAAGAAAACAATTAGGATAAATTATGTTTAAAAACCCTGCTCTTAGGCACTCGTACGAATTTAAAACTTATAAGGCCTTGAGAAATAGACGTGTGCTTAAATAATTAAGCATCACTCCATTAAAATGTATTGAGGAATGGAGGTATAGCTCCTAGTACTGTTAACCTCAGCACTAAATGGAGGTGAGTTGTCAGCTTCACGCCCCACCTGCTTCACCTCCCGGGAGAGAGCTCCCAGTACCCCTTCGATAAAAGGCTACGTGGACTTCAGTTTTTCAGAATTTGAGATATCAGTATATTACACTTTTCGCCAAAAAGCAGACTTCAATATCGTTTGATATTTTGCTTTAAATGAAATGGCAGCATAATCTCCAGGTTCCGTTACTTCAATCCCAGGTCAGGTCATGTGGGATTTACGGTAGACAAAGTACTTAGGTTTCCCTTGCCAGTTGTCATTCTGTCAACTGCTTCATATTCATTAATCAATATCTCTTCGACATTATACAGTATCCATATCGACAGCGTCGTTAAATAGGACACTTAAAAGAGAAGAATAACAGCAGAATTATACTACATTGTTGATACGTAATAGTGTTGATAATAACAATGTTTTATGATGATAGCGTGAGAAGGCAACGCGTGTTATGCATACGCCCGAAAGCCGAAATAGCGGAGCCAGAGTGGACGTTCATTTCTAGGCAACAACTCGGTAAACAAGTTCCCGCTGCAATGAATAAGCAAGCAACAAATTGAGGAAATCAGGTAGTGTCAAGTCTGGTGATCTTGGCGGCCACAGATTTTTTCGAAATTAATCGGTCACCGAAATAACGTTCAGTTTCCCTCATGCTTGCATTAGATGTGTGTGGCACGTTGCTCCATCTTGTTGAAAGTAAGCTTCCGTTAATTCGTCATCTGTTAACTGATTCACAAATTCACCGAATATGTTCGAGTACACCTCCGTGGTAACAATTTGATCGAAGAATATGGGACTGATAATTCGTCTACGGGACAAGGCACACCACAAACCCGATTTTCTCGGAATGTAAAGGCTCCGTATGAATTTCATATGGGTTTTCTTCTGCATATTCACGCGTATTTTGCGTGTTTATGTAGCCACTTTGATGAAATTAAAAAGTTATTGAGGAATGTTTCGGTTTCCTAGAGAGAGAATCACACTCTGTAAGATGTTGAATGATGATGATTCATGAAGAATACCATATTACCGGATGTGATGCAAAGTGTAGTCTGGTATAAGTTCACCGACGTTTCGGAGTATTTTACTGACTCCATCTTCAGGAGCGAAAAGTAAGCCTTGCAAGCAAGCAGTATAAGCCACGCACGGATGAAAATTGTGTGCATTTGGACCGGAGTAGGAGCTTTGAGAGATCTGACAGGAAAAAGGGAACAGTGAACTAACAGGGACCCTTATTGGGACTTAGTAGGCCTGATCTCAGCCCTGAAGATGGAGGAAGGGTGCTCCTTATACTACAATACAAGACATACAAGACGTGTTCTATGTGATCATCACTATGACAAACCGGAAATTCCTCAGATCAATTTATGATTATTTCTCATTTTATCCAACGACCCGTCAATATAGCGATGGAATAAGGGATGGTTGGTCTGGGTTCGATTCCCAGCAGTGCAAGATTTTACTCATCACCACAACTTCTAGACCGACTCTGGAGCCCACTCAGCTCCTATGTAATTGGTACGGGGGTCATTTTCCACAGAAGTAAAGCCACCGGGGCGTGAAGCTGACCACTCACAGCCATCTAGTGTCGACATCAAGAAAAGGTGGAGCTACAGCTTCACTCCCCAATATGTCTTCATGGCATAGTGCTTAGTTAACTAATCGCAGGCACAAATTTATCTTTATTCAAGAATACTTATTCAACTGCTTTGGTTATTGTTGTTGAATGGGAGGAATGAATGTGAATGACTTTTTTTTGGAGGGGGGAGGGGGAGAACTAATCGTCTACGTCTATTTTCCTTTCATTACATATTGAATACTTGACACGATGCGGCCCGCATAGAAAACACAGCGTCCAGCACTTCTTTTATTGTTTTGAGTGTATTCGTTGCAGCGGGAACGTTCTATTCAGCCGTTGCCTAGCAATGCTGTCTGTTCAATTTAAAGCAGATCTATTCTGGAAATATGCTGGAGGGAGTGAGGTGAACCGTGAAGGTGTAATGACAGATACTCTGAGAACGTCTGACTTCTAGAAGAAAAAAACGTCATCCCGGCTCATATAAAACGCCATGTAGCTCTTTGAAAATCAACCGTCGTGTCGGAGGAATATATGCCTCTATCTTCAGAGCTGAACAGAAAGCCAAGAAGAAAACTCTTCTTTGTGGTGGTATGTTCCTTGGCTTAGTCTTCAGACATCAAGATGAGGCGATACGTACTTCCGAAACGTCGATTTACTTTCAACGGACTACGTGGCATTATACCCCAGGAAACAGAACTCTTCATAACCATCGTTGCTGAGAACCCCAAATTCTAACCAGCTACCCCGACTGGAATCCAGACGTGCTGTCTCAAATTCTGCAATGCAGTTCGAACCCACTACAGCTGAGCTAGCCTACTTGCTTAATTTGTATGAAGGTAGTGCAAATTTTTAACGATAGACATATCGAATGTCCAGTCTGCTTATGACGGTTACACGAGAATAATCGATCAGCCCGCTAAATTCAGTTTCCCGCCGCAACATGGCGCTGCAATGCGCTCAGCGCGAGTAACGGAGATGTCATAATTCAAAAGGAGGCCGACAAGTGCAACGTGTGCAAAAAGTTTTCAGAACTGGGTTTTGAGCGTCTTCTTACCAATTAGCAAAGCAGCTGTCATATTTTAAATAACCAGTTTCACAAATAGAAATGAACGCCGAAGAAAATATGATGGATGACAAGGTCAAGTGGTTGAAGTTATGTGTACTCTCGTGTGTGCAAAGCGATTAGCTTCTCTTGAAGAGCTGCACTCTGCAAACATTGATCTTGAGCATGAGTGAGTTTCCATATCTGCAAAATTTATACGTTTATGAATTAGAACAGACCACATCACATTCAAACATTCTTATTTCGATGTCTGACTCCACCCTTCCGTGCTCGTTCTTATACTGACGTCTCTTGCTTTTGGTTCCGCCATTCGAGTGATTATTTCTCTTCATTGATTACTCCATTCTTCCTTGTTAATCCTTCTTCATGTTTTGTTTCCTACTTTGTTCAACATCCACTTCAATTTATTCCTTCATTTATTTCCATTCATTACGTTGTTAAAAATTCATTGTGATTCATTCCGTCATTTATTTCCTTCTATTACTTTGCAAAAAAAAAAAATAATTTTAATTAATTATGTCGTTCATTTTCATTTATTGCTTTGTTCAAAATTCATTTTAATTCACGGTTTCATTCATTTTAACTTCTAACTTAGTTCAAAATTCATTTTAATTCATTGTTTCACTCATTTCAACTTCTAACTTAGTTCAAAATTCATTTTAACTTCTAACTTAGTTCAAAATTCATTTTAATTCATTGTTTCACTCATTTCAACTTCTAACTTAGTTCAAAATTCATTTTAACTTCTAACTTAGTTCAAAATTCATTTTAATTCATTGTTACATTCATTTCAACTTCTAACTTAGTTCAAAATTCATTTTAACTCATTGTTTCATTCATTTCAACTTCTAACTTAGTTCAAAATTCATTTTAATTCATTGTTTCATTCATTTCAACTTCTAACTTAGTTCAAAATTCATTTTAATTCATTGTTTCATTCATTTCAACTTCTAACTTAGTTCAAAATTCATTTTAATTCATTGTTTCATTCATTTCAACTTCTAACTTAGTTCAAAATTCATTTTAATTCATTGTTTCATTCATTTCAACTTCTAACTTAGTTCAAAATTCATTTTAATTCATTGTTTCATTCATTTCAACTTCTAACTTAGTTCAAAATTCATTTTAATTCATTGTTTCATTCATTTCAACTTCTAACTTAGTTCAAAATTCATTTTAATTCATTGTTTCATTCATTTCAACTTCTAACTTAGTTCAAAATTCATTTTAATTCATTGTTTCATTCATTTCAACTTCTAACTTAGTTCAAAATTCATTTTAATTCATTGTTTCATTCATTTCAACTTCTAACTTAGTTCAAAATTCATTTTAATTCATTGTTTCATTCATTTCAACTTCTAACTTAGTTCAAAATTCATTTTAATTCATTGTTTCATTCATTTCAACTTCTAACTTAGTTCAAAATTCATTTTAACTTCTAACTTAGTTCAAAATTCATTTTAATTCATTGTTACATTCATTTCAACTTCTAACTTAGTTCAAAATTCATTTTAATTCATTGTTTCATTCATTTCAACTTCTAACTTAGTTCAAAATTCATTTTAATTCATTGTTTCATTCATTTCAACTTCTAACTTAGTTCAAAATTCATTTTAATTCATTGTTTCATTCATTTCAACTTCTAACTTAGTTCAAAATTCATTTTAATTCATTGTTTCATATATTTCAAATTCTAACCTAGTTTTAAATTCAGTTAAATTAATAATTTATTTAATTTTATTAACGTCATTTATTGACTGTATAAAATTTTCAATTTTTAAAACGGTTGAGGTTAACATTGTGGTTTCTTGGTCATAACACCGTTTACTCTGGTAGAATTTTACCCTGAATGTGAAGGGCTACAATATTCCTACGTATAAACCACTAGCATCGTCTACCAATTAACAGTATCATAATCAGAAGGGACAAAACAAGAATATTAATTAAATATTTTCAGTTAATCTTTGTGCAATTCCGTCTATATTCTTTCGTTTTTTTCTCTTAATTTGAAATTATTTTCACCAGTGAGACTTCATTCATTCATGTGCTGTCATACATAAAGCAAACACAAGGAATTAATCTCTTTCATATTGAATCGTATCCTCGAAAGCTTATTTTGCTTCTTCCCTAACATTACTTCTTAATGCTGTAGTTCTTGTTTAAATTACATAGAAGGTGCAATAAACATATAAGTTAGAAACTGAATACATGAACATAGGTATTTATATACCTTATACATTTTTGGAAGTTGAGTAGCTGCATCTCAAGAAAAACTCAGCTCCGTGAAGTTAGTTAGTTAGTTAGTTGACCGCGCCATAGCTCAAGCGGTTAGTCGCTGGCTTCCCACCACGGCGGCCCGGGTTCGATTCCGGGGTCTGGTTAAGTGGGATTTGTGGTGAACAAAGTGGCGCTGGGACGGATTTTCTCCGAGTACTTCGGTTTCCCCTGCCAATCTTCATTCCATCAAGTTCTCGATCATCATAATCACACGGGGCAGGCTACAATAGGCCAATCAGTGGCCGCCGTGCCGAGTGGACCCAGTTGGACTCCACCCCCCACTAAGCGAATTAAAAAGATGAGTTAGTTAGTCACAACTAGGCCGAGATTCGAACCAGGTTCATACTGAATACTATACAAACCTACTCGTAATCCGTATTTGAGGATAATATTTTAAACATTTCTTCCATGCCCCCTTTACGCCTTTATGGTATACTTCTTCGGAATTCATTATACAAGGATTTAACGTAGGTAGTGACAAACCAAGACAAACAGAAAGAGTGTAAATATTGCCATAATGATTATTGACAGAATTTTAAAATGATGTATATTTTCGCTCTGTTGGGTAATAATGTTTATGTCAGGTAGAGTGCAAGGAAATAGCACGTTGTCAGTCCTTTATGTAATGTAGAAGTCACATTAGGAAAACATACTGGTGTTTACTTTCCAGCGGTAATCTACATAGCGGTAGGTCAGAGATTCCCGAACTGTGTTCCTTGGAACTCTCAAGTATAGTGAACTTAATTTTTTTTCCTTGGCACTACAGCCCCAGTGGGCCTAGGCCTACCTCCATGAACTCCGTTCACTTCGGTTTTTCTAGATCTTACACATTCGGTAGGACTCCTTGGGCGGGTGATCAGCTCGTCGGAAGGCTTCTACCTGTACACAAACACAGAAAAACGCACACAAACATCCATGCCCTGAGTGGGATTCGAACCCACGATGCCGGCTTCCGAGCGAACGAAGACAATGCATGCCTTAGACCGCTCGGCTACTGTGACTGGCGGTGAACTTAATTACGGACACAAATATGCAAGAAAATTTCCATAATAACTTAAATCCGAAGGATTGGAAAAAAAGAAAAGGCTGGGAACTAAAGATTCGGCTGCTATAATGAAATTAAAAGAAATGTCTAAAGCAGTTGGGCAGAATGCCCAGAAGCTGAATTTCGAAGCCGACAAATGAATTCAAACCGAAGGATAGAAAATAAATACCCAGGGCAAAACTATGATAAAGAAATAGCTAATAGATGCTATTAAAATTCGGGAAAGTTAAAATATTTGGGAACGACATTAACAAATGACAACTACATTGGGCACCATTAATGCTTTGCTCGAGGTAGCGGCAAAGGGACGAGTTGTACAATACTTAAAGGCGCTGCCAGTAAATCAGAGTGTATACCGACGAATGATTGATGATAGAGAAACATTGTGAAAGGGAGCGGTCGTGGCCTAATATAAATTACTATACCAATATGCGGTCATGAGGAATTGTACACGTAGCCAGGCCTGTCGCGAGAGACGGAAACTTGGCTCTAGGAAGAGTTACACAGAAAGAAACTCGGTGGTGATAATTATGACGATGATTATTACTATTGTCACGTGTAGGGGCTACTCTCTGACTTATAAGACGGGGTATTGGATTGGATGATTGGATCTATTGCACCTTACACGGTGACACAACTCGGGACTACAGGCAACACAGCGCTCCCGCTATTCTGCACACTTTCCAGTTCACCGCTACGCACGCACTAGGGTTCTCAGTCTTCTCTGGTCGTAGTTTTGGGAAGTTGTATGCCCAAATAAAGGTGACTGAACACCTAGGTAGAACTACCAGATGTAATGTGGTACACTTCTAGCAGAGAATACCGTGTTACATGTCAGCAGATTGTACCCGTAAAATAAAGTAAAGTAAAGTAAAGCTATCCCTGTAACAGGCCGTGGAGGCCCATAGTGTTGTGAGACGTTGAGGTTCCCACATTTTCTAGACAATCGGCTCACAGATGGCGACAAGGTTGTTAGCCTTACCCGCCAGCCGTGCTTTACTCCCAAAGAAAATCATTTAATTAATTCCTGGTACTCATTTCTGTTAGAGGCTGAGTCGACCCCAGGGCCATAGTGCGGCCGGAAGGATTAGGTCAATTGAACGTAGTCGAATGACCTCATCGGGACTTGAACCCGCGACCTTCCTGCTTGTAACATAGTGCCTCACATAATCACCGTCTCCAGAACCTCAAATGTCGCTTTGATACTAGTATAATATTTTTTTTTTTAAGAATTTATATAGTATCTTCACTTATCAATTGAAAAGTACTTGTTACTATTAACGTTAATGCCATTAAGATATCGCAATGTGTGATGGAGTTGAGCACCGTTTATCTAATATCCACGACAGTAAGTCCATATTCAGTTAACAAATAGTGTTGTTACCCTGGCACTGAAGCAATGTTCAGTGATTCAACACGCGGGTTTAGCATAAAGAAATGTACACTTTCAAAATTATATATAAGACTAATGAGGCGTAATACAAATTTCACATCTGCATAGCCAATAGGGACTCTCCAAAGTTTCGTTTTAAACCACCCGGGTTGTTGTTACACCTCTCCACTAGATTTCATTACAGGGTCTTTCTTTTTTATTGCTAGTGGAGTGGGGCTAAGTCCCTTGTACTGCGGCCACTTTTGGCCTATTGTACCAGCCCCAGATGATAGGTGAGGGTGATTGTGGAACAATTGGTGGAATGAAGATTGGCAGGAGAAACCGAAGAACTCGGAGAAAACCTGCCCGAACGCCACTTTGTCCACCACAAATCCCACTTGACCAGACCCGGGATCGAACCCGGGCCGCCTCGGTGGGACCCCAGCGACTAACTACTTGAGCTATGGCGCGGCCCTTTCGTGGCCTATAAACAAGTACACTGACAGTTATTTAGAATAATCCCGTAGTTAAGAAAAATGACTATGGCAGAAGAGACGGTGTTTACTGCAGCTAGCTAACACAGACTCCGTGACAGCTGTTCGAAGTGAATGCCTCGACGCCTCAGTGCACGCCTGGCACAAGATTTTCCAGGATAGAGAGCACATCTTGCATTATTTTTATGTATGATTTTGGAAGTGTGAAGTTCTTGTGTGCTCAACCTGTAAGTGTAGGTTGTACAGATCTGCATCTAGCCCAGACTGAAAATATTTCGTACAACAGCGAAACGCGTTAAGGAACTAGAAAAGAGGAATGGTTTGAGTTCAGAAAGACTTCGTGTGTGTTGTGGATCTTTAATAACTTGACACTCGTGAACAATCCTTCCGCCTGAGTAGACCACAGGCGCCCTCAAGGATTAGGTATCTTCTTGAGAAATATATAGTCGCTCTAAACATTACTATTTTGTAGGATGTAATGCCGTGCAGTTTGGTAGTTGGGTATCAACATTTCGGACGAACATACTGCCTCAATATTTTACCTTGAAGATGAATTTAGTAGGCTATTCCGAAGCGTTGGCAGTTGTCTAAAATATTACACAACCCGACTTCCCAGAAGACAGCAATCTTCACAGTCAACGTCATAAGAGGCTCGAACCTCTCATTGTCGCTCGGTTGGCTGTGAAACTCCTCGCCTCTCGGAGACCTCAGACTCGTGACAACACGTCACTGGGCCATATCCCGAGAGAGCTGTGTTTTCATACATTGCTTCCCTAATTTCGAGTTCAATATTAGGTCTCTTAAGGGCCGGATTTACAGGTGTGGAGGCCCTCGGAAATCGCAATATCGAGGCCCTTATCAGTCAAAAAAATGTAGTCCATGAAAATTTATTTTTTTCCTCGCAATAATAACTAAAAACAAACTTTTTTTTTTGTGATTTCAGAGAAGCGAATATCTCAGTGAATTCTGTGGATTCTATTTATGTTCCGGGGATGCCCCGGTGCGATCGTCTTCGTCATTGCGCTTTAAATACGGCCGTCGGCCTCCCATCTAGTCAATTCCTCCCAGTTTATCGAACATAATTTTATATGCATTCCTCATTTTGCGCCTTGAATGATTCATTGCCCCTCCCATCTCCCCTTGTTCTTGTCAGTATAAATTTCAAAAAGCCTCTTTATGTAGTTTTTTTAGTTTCTTGGGGTGGGGTGAGACTGAATTCACTTGGTACGTCGGCCACTATTTGGCCTGCTGTACCAGCCCCGGATGATGATGATGATGATGATGATGATGATGTTGATGAATGTGGAGCAGTCGGTGGAACGAGAATTGGCAGGGGCAACCAAAGTAGTCTGAGAGAAAACCTGCCCCATTGTCACTTTGTCCACTACGAATCCCACATGACCTGACCTGGGCTTAAACCCGGGCTGCCGTAGTGGGAAGCCGGCAACTAACCGCCTGAGCTATGGTACGGTCTTCATCTTCACGTAACTTATCCATATTCTTACTGCTTCTTGTCTCTTATACTTTCACATTCTCCTCAGCGCTCTGTTATCAAAAACGCATACATTCAACAGAATTTTAACTAATTATGAAATTTGAGATGTTCACAGCAGTGCAGATTCAAAATTGTGGCCCTCCCTGTTGTGTTATCGTTCAGTGAGGCACGTGGTAACTGAAGTCCAAGGAGACTTGCTGTCGCCATTTTGAAGATAGCTTATAGAGCCAGTATATTCTCCCTAAGATTTAGCACGCATCTCTCGGATAACACGATGCCATGGCCCAAAAGATCGCAATATAAGCTGATTAATAATCTGGACATAAGTGTAGTGATATGTATTGCGTTTTGAGCCATATACCTTAACCGTGATCTCCACGTTATAACATGCAGCCTGAATGGCACGTTGCGTGGCATTTACATCGCTTGGCAACACTGAACTATCTGTACGTTATCTGTATGCATGTTCTGCTGTAACGTTAACCGATGCATCAAACATGAACATCACTTATCTTAGTAATTACAGATTATTAAACAAACACAAAAGGAATAAAGAGATTTCACTCATGGCCTTCATGTATGTTGTGGTATAATGCTATTCTCCACTCCAGAACCTTTGATATTTCATTATTAACAGAACCAGTAATGAATCAGGGACAATATAGAAGCCTGTAAAAGTTATCTGCAACAGAATTGTCTTTTGTCGCAACTTCGAATCAGTAACGACAACATAAACTTATTTAAAATTCTATATTCTTGTGAATTTCATTTGATTTTGCGAGGCATATAAAGGATTGATTATTTCGTGTTTTGATACATATTCTACCCGATTAATGAGCATTTCTAAGAAATACTACTTCATTTAGTTGAAACATCTCATCACATATTCCCGTATTTTCACTTCATTTTGGTGTTTTACTAAAGCTGCCGTCACTTTATTTTCTACTCTCTTCACTATGTTTTGTGAAACAGACGTGTAAAGGAATGTTTTCGGTTTAAGTTTTAAATATGTGGATTCTCAGCAATCCCTCGCCAACCATCTTGGTTACGTCCCTGAAAAACTAAGCTAATAATAAATTGGATCATTTATATGACGGATACTTTAAATGGAATTGGTGTATAGGAGATTTGCTGCCGCTGATAAAAGCCTAAGATCCTTCACAAAAACTCTAACAAGTTTAGAAATACGTTAGGTATACTATATAAAATAATGTTACAGATAAATGCACACAGTTTTAATCTGAAAGCTATAACATGGTTTAGATGACATTACAGTTTTGTGCCAGCAAACGTGGATCTCTTGTTACTGAAGCTACCGGTTCTGTCCTCGCATTCACGAACTTAAAATCTCGGATACTTAAAACCGAATACAGCGGTTGTCAAAACGGGAAATAACTTCATCCCGGGATTGACGAGGGATTGTTCTATATCCCGTTCTTATGAACTACGAACCTCTGCGGGTGCTCCACGCAATACAACTAGCGCCGCCGCATTGCTCTAGTTCTGCGACCACACGATGTCGTTTCCACGGAACTACTGAACACGCTCCGACCGCTCACATTGCCAAGCCGGCACTAGAACTTCATCTTCGTGTCAGCTGATGCCATGCGTGCTACGTATTACAATCGATAAGTTACCATGGAAACTTAAAGCAAGGCCAGTGTAGGTCAGTAAAGCAAGTTACCGAAGCCAGAACTGCAGAGGATTAAGTGACCGTTCTGTAACCTTGCTTAAGGTCAGAAATAGACCTCTGGGTATTATTAGACTGGCTGGCGTTTATATGACACCCAAAAATTGCATTTCCACGGGTAAGAAAGGCAGTATGTAAACTGCATTGAAATGGAATAACCCGTTGAATTTCAAGATATGAAGAAGCGACGTTCTCAATATCTCATTCAACGATTGTATTTATGCTGCAGAGATTACAGAGGCTCAGGTGCAATACTGTTCTATAAACCTTATTAAGTTTAAAAGTCCATCACTACTTGTTTCGACCAATACGGTCTTCATGTGTTGTAATTTTTGGCGAGGAAACCGCTGTTTTCTGTTGTTGTTTATGTTGTTAAATATATATGTCCTCTCGGTGCGCAAGTGTGTTTGTGTTGGTGGGGTGTCCTTTCGTTGTGTTTTGTGTTGCGTGTCTTGTTCTCGAAATATTCGACTACTGATAAGATTTTTTGCATTAGTCAGATACTGGGGGACGGGGAAGTGGGGGGGAAATGGAAATTGACAGTAAATCAGGACTGAAATTGTGTGGGATACAACCCCTTACTGTATATGTTGATATTTTACTGGTGAAAGACGTAAATATCTATCAAGTCAGGGAGGATGTAAGGGCAGGGCATGTAGCACGAATGGGGAAGAAGAAGAATGCATAGAGGATATTGGTGGGAAAGCCAGAAGAAAAGAGACCACTGGGAAGACCAATACATAGGTGGGTGGACAATATTAAAATGAATCTTAGAGAGATAGAATGGGATGGTATGGATTGGATTGATCTGACTCAGGATAGGGACCAGCTGAGGGCTCTTTTGAAGACGGCAATGAACCTTCGAGTTCCATAAAAAGCTGGGAATTTCTTGAGTAGATGCACAATTGGAGGCTTCTCAGGGAGGGCTCAGCAGAATTTACACTATATGCTGGTAAGGAGGTTTGTCTAGAAGTAAACACAGAGAAAGTTAAGTGTATGTCAACTGTTCGTCACCAGAATGAAGGAGAAAATCATAACATAGAGACAGCTAAGAGAACCTTTGAAAATGTGGCAGAGTTAAAACATCAGTGAATGACAGTAACAAATCAAAATTTGATTCATGAGGAAATTAAGAGGGGACTGAAGCCTATTAACCCTTGCTAACATTCAGTTCAGAATTTTCTGTCTTCTCGCCAGCCGTGTAAAAGCATCATCATCCTCATATTCAGTCAGATCTGACATAGCATATTTTGGCATATATACCTGTTGATAGGGAACGACAGCGAAACAAACGAGAAAATGGCCGTTGCTAGGCAGCGGCCCGTTCGCAACAATGGAAGTACGGTTGGGACCAGTGTTTCTTTGTGGTCCGCTCCGAGGCTGTATCATGCAACCGACCGAGTTCAGTGTGTGAGTGCAGTGGATTTTATTGAGGAGAAATAGTTGATTCGTGAGTTAGTGAGAGAACTGCTGGTGTTCAGCACTTGTGAGCTGCTGCTGTTAGAAGCTGATATCCGAGGCACTGGAATAGTTAGGGAACCAAGAGTAAGGGGAACGTCCGCCGTTGGAAGCCGTTACTAGGCAACAGCTAGTGAAGACTGTAGCAGGGTGAGAAAACGTAGTGTGTAGAACAGTCAAAACATAACCTTTACTTTAGTTACGTTTCGTAAGAGTGCAATAAATCCGATTAACAACGCAAACCGCGCCTGTAGTCACTCATACACGTAACCATACAAAGGATGTGTTGTGTCTACCCAAGTCGAATATGAAAGAAGCACATAATTCCGTTTGAATGTTCTACTGGGATCTCAGCCCTTACGGTGCCCCGAGACTGCTAGAGAGTCACTGAGAGGAGACAGATCTTAAGGTCATATGATAAGGACTTGGTCCACTTTACAGGTTGAGAAGCCAAGTGACATCAGATTAAATTTTCTTAATTTCTTTTTCATCTTGTCGGACGTTAAAGCACTATCACGGATAAAAGGACAAATGTGATTACACGACCTAAGGAGAAACAAGTTTCATGATGCAACTTCAATACATTGTACTTAGCAATTATATTTTGCACTGAAATACTGAAGAGTCCATCTGTTCTATCGTATGTATTTTCCTAGTCTTCAAGTCCTCTATCCCCTCCCAATTTTCGCTGCCTCTTTTTTCCTCTCTCCATCTCTCCTTTCTTTCTGTGCGCTAATAAAATTTACTTCTATTGTAGGAATACATCTGACCGCCTCTGTGGTCTAGTGGTCAGAGTTTCTGGCTACAGATCCAGAGGTTCCGCGTTAGATTCCCGGCGGTACCAGATTTTCTGAGAAGTAGTGGGTTTGGAACGGGGTCCACTCATCCTCGTGAGGATAATTAAGGAGTTTTTCAAGGAAATAGCGACTCCGGTCTATAAAGCCGAGATTAACGGCCGTGGGGAACCGTTGCGCTGACCACGCGACACCCTCTATCCGCAAAAGTTGGCACTAACTTCGCCGACAAGTGGCAGTTCCTCGGTCGGTATAGTTCGCTTACGGACAACAGACCACGGAGTGGAATGTGTGATAGGGATACATCTGACATCTTAGGTCGAAGATGATTCAATTCCATATCATTAATGAAAACAATATGGCTCTCACTCTATATGTCACTTCACTGTTGTTCCTAAATTGCTGCGACGTAAATGGTTGCATAATTTTATTTCATATACATATTTTTCCCCCAAATTGGGCATTATCCATGGCCGCGATAAGGGCGCTGGTATAATTACCAATGGGGTTGCAGTCTTCGAGACTCTAAGCGTACTAACCCCACATAGAGGGTGGCTTCTTCCTCCGACTTTGCCATCAATATATCTGCAGTTGGCTTGTGTTTCCTCTGTGGCCGCTGAAGACATCTCTCGTACCCCTGTGTAAGGGAGATTCTGGGCCTTCAGTAGGACTTTTTTTATTGCTAGTGGGGTGGGACTAAGTCCCTTGAACTGCGACCACTTCTGGCCTATTGTACCAGCCCTAGATGATAGGTGAGGGTGATTGTGGAGTAATTGGTGGAATGAAGATTTGCAGGGGAAACCGAAGTACTCGGAGAAAACCTGCCCCAGCTCCACTTTGTCCACCACAAATCCCACTTGACCAGACCCGGGATCGAACCCGGGCCGCCGCGGTGGGAAGCCAGCAACTAACCGCTTCAGCTATGGCGCGGCCTTTAGTAGGACTTAGTCACTTCTATATGATGCCCTCCACAGTGACTAACCGAGTCTGTCAAGACGGTATCATATTCATGGAGCCGACTTATCTTCCTCCAAGTACAGATGCCTTTAAACTTTAAGGAACCAGAAATGTGCCCTGATTAATGACTGCTCGGAAATAACACTGATTTAAAATTTCCAAGAATATTTGTGGCACCCCACTTTAGCGAACCTATGATTTGAATGGAACTGTTTCAACGCAGCCACACAACTGATTACTATTTTGCTAAGACGCGTCAGAATGAGCGGCGGACCACAAAAGGTCGTGAAAGAAAGCCCAAGACATTCCTTGTTTAGATTAGAATAATGAAATGTTGCCATATATCCCTGGCTATGTAGAATAAGACCCATAATTTTATCGATTTATGTGATATAGTACACCCTTTTTTCTCTCTGACGTCAAAGGACAATAATATATCAATGACGCAGAATCTCATGCTATGACATAGTTGGAACGAAAGAATAACGTTCTATTTGTGACCCTTTGAGTAAGTATTTACAGTGCAGCGAAATTATTATCCATGGCTTGACAAGTGAGAGATTTACAGAACTTCCCTTCTGGAAAGGTAAACAGATTCGTCAAACACCGGCCGTCCCTTAAATTACCAGAATTATGTCATTTTATGTTTAATTTCTTTCATAGAGACTCAATTACTTTCCGTAAAAGTAAACAAAAAATGCGACAATTGGAATCAACACAAAGTGCGAATGTTGCTACTGTATTTTAATGTTCCGCTCTTAGTTATAGTAAAAAGTAGACACGTATAGCACTCACTATAAAACTTCCACTAGCACATACATTTACGTACATTAAAATTCAAAAATAAAAACAGAGTAAACAGGGCAGTTTTTATTGGGATTATTATGGCGTACCGCCTCTGTGGTCTACTGGTCAGAGTTCCTGCCTACAGATACAGAGGTCCGGTTTCGATTCCCGGTGCTACCAGTTTCTCTGAGAAGTAGTGGGTCTGGAACGGGGTCCACTCATCCTCGTTAGGATAGTTCAGGAGCTATTTCAAGGAAAATGCGGCACAGGTCTAGAAAACCGAAATTAAGGACGGTGGGGATTCGTTGCGCTGACCACGCGACACCCTCTACCCGCTAAAGTTGGCACTAACTTTGCCGACAAGCGGCGGTCGCTCGGTCGGTATAGTTCGCTTGCAGACTCAAGCAATGGAGTTTGTTTTTTGTTTAATGGCGTAGATAATATAGCACCGACAGATGCACATGAAGGGTAAGCAGGCGAGGATTTTGACAGCTGTGGGCTGCCACACTATGTATGGTCGTAGCAATTTTCAGTAGAGCCCAGATTTCTATATTTATATTTTAATTATAAATTCAAATTGAAATTGAAATTTCAGTCAATATTAAATTTAGTGCCCTGCTTTTCCAGTACAGGTCTTTTTTGAGGGGGTTTTCTTGTTGTTATTCGTGATCGTATTATGCTGATCATGCTGTTGTGAGCTTTGTCTGATGTGCGTTGGTGGCTTGAGAATTTATACTTCCACCAACGGACATCAAACTTTTAACTGAGAACAACAGAAAACACACAAGGACTTTATTAATATATACGTACCCTTTATTTGGCCCTACAAAGTTTTCATAAACTTCTTGCAAATACTATGCAGCATATCTGAGAATCCAGAAATATGAGGAAGGGGTTCATGCTACTGCCTAATACAAGCTCTTGTCTCAAGTAAGTTTAAAATGGCCAGCCTCTTCGGAGAACACAAAGCCCTGTTTGCTAAAGTTTGCAAACCTAACACCTGTTTACTGATAACTCCATAATGACAGAAAGAAACCTTTATGAAGCTCGACAGGCAATGTTATTATAATAAAGTATATGGAGCTCCATTATGATAAGACCATGTCCTTCATAGATCCTCGTACATTTGCCATTAACTATGACAAATGTGACAAAGGCAACAGTAAACCTAACGAGCACGTGTCGAATGAGGGTGAACCAATCTATAGTGTACTTAGCAAGTCTCAAACGGCAAGTTGGATTAAGCTCTAACGTTTCTGACGTGTATTCTGAAGGCGCCTGTTTCGAATCTCTGTAGGGAAACCGAATGAATAGTCAGGGTTTTCATGTCTTTCCAGGCAAGCTCGGGATAGTACATTGAAATAGGCTACAATATCTTCCTCCCATATATGTCCAATTAATCATCTTACTATTAGAAGCTATATGGTTGGAGCTACTAAAATCATATTTAAGTAACCCGTAAATAAACGCTAAGGCTCAGTTCATAAAAAGTGATGCCTAATACCGTTATAAGAAAAATGTTGGAAGCTATCGGGAAGAGTGGAACGATGCAAGATAGGAGACGCTAATATAGAATTTGAAGTTGTAAAATGTAAAATTTTGTCAACAAATTTTTATTGTACTGGTAATAAATATTAATATGAAATTAGTATTTGAAGTTCTGCAACTTATTTAAAAATATACTTAGATGTATTAAATTTGGTTATTATCCAATTCTAATTAACTTCGCGGAGCTGATTCCTGCAGTTGTGCAGCTACTCAAGAACTTCCCAGCATTTTGTGGAACCCGAAGCTTCATTACCGTGTTCACAAGAGCCGTCCAATGGCCCCTATCCTGAGACAGAACAATCCAGCCCATTCCACTCCAAACTACTCTAAGATCCAATTTAGTATTATCCACTCACATACGTCTTAGTCTGTCACGCGACAATAACGTCACGCCGTCAAGGATGTAGCGAATATTTATTGTGCTTCACTTCTACACTTATACAATTCACCATATCACAAGTACTCTTAATCTTATACAATCCAGTATCTCAATCGCTGTTCAACTATATCTCGGCCAACGCTGCACTTAACTGTCTTCAGCGGCGACTATCCCAAGACTGACTTCGGCGGCTACTGAAGCTTCCCTCGGCGAATGCCTTCAACCATTTTCATAGTCTGGTTTCGGACTCAATAGAGAACACCTTCTCCCAGGGTTCGTTTTCACGTGTTCTGTATTGGTTACCATGGAAACGCATTATTCCACTGCTTCAATAACTCGTTACCACGGTTCTTCCTAGAAAACGGTCTGTCAGTATTCGACTTGCCGCTGTGGGAACTCGACAGTTTCCATTGCAGCCGTTGTTCAGCGATGGACGACATATAACACGTTACAGTGCCTTTCCTTCTGGCTTTACCACCAATATTCTAAATGCATTCTTCTTCCCCCTATTCGTGCTACATGTCCTGCTCACCTCATCCTCCTTGACTTGATCATTGTAACTATATTTGGAGAAGGGTACAGTTATGAAGCTCGTTATTATGCGGTTTTCTCCACTTACCCTTCACATCATTTCTTTTCGGTCCAAATATTCTCCTCAACAGCCTGTTCTCAAACACCCTCAGTCTATGTTTCTCCCTTAATGTCAGAGACTAAGTTTCACATCCATGCAGAACCACAGGTCATATTATAGTTCTATATATTATAATTTTTACTAGACACAGAGGAGAGCAAAATACTAAACGAGATAAAAGGAACTAGGGAAACAGCGCGGGTGCGTTGGTTGGTTGGTTGGTTGGTTGGTTGGTTGGTTGGTTGGTTGGTTGGTTGGTTGGTTGGTTGTATGGATGGTCGGTCAGTTCACTAGAAAGAACTGAAGACATGCAGAAATTATTATTGCTGTATTCTGCTGTCATACAGGAATATGAAACTAACGCAAATGACAAATCTAATTATCTGTTACGCTGTGTTAAAACCTCTGCTTCACACCCTAGCGGAATATCCCCTCTCTGAAGAGTGCAGAACACTGACGTACAAGAGACCTACGTAACCAGAATGCCACATGAAGCAGCTGAATACATAAATAAATTTGCGCATAATGTATCCTTCTGAGGTTGGGCTACGAGAGTATATTGAAATTCATCTCCATGACATGGGGTCGGAGCTGCAGTAGAATAGAGACAATATTGTGAAGTTGATAGTCTATCACCTGGCTCAAGAATTTTCTTCCCAACTTCTATGTCCATAGAAGTCTTACTGCCGCTTTTACAACATCCTGCCATTGCGTCCAGTCCTGGGCCATTTAAATCCAGTCTGTAACCTCGCCCTCTGTTTCCTTAAGATCTCTCTTAATGTCCGTGTTATCACCCATCTACAGTCAAGCCTACTAAAAGGATTCCCCAAGGACACTTCTTTTTGCTTCGTAATCACATCCATGTTTCTGTCTACTATTATGAACCATCAATTTCATTTCCTTGATTTGATCGTCTTTAACACAATTTCGTTTCGAGGGTACGCCTGTAAATGTATCAGTTTCGCCATTTGTTACTCGTCCCGTCTTAGGCTCAGAGGTCTCCTCAAGCAGGACGAGGGCTTAATGTTGACGCACGCAACACACAGAACACATTTCAACAATAGAAGTGAAGTTTCCTACAGATGTAGGGGTATATAAATTATCTCTTTCCAAATCCCAGTGGTCACCATATGCACCACATGTTTAACTTATTGAAACTCTGCATTGTGCCCACAGAGTGTATCTGTGTGTTTCATGTGGTTCTCACAATAAACAGCATTTGTTTACCTAAACAACATTAAGCGGTTGGCCTTAATGTGTTTGCTGTGAGGTACGAACTGCATATTTATATACTATTTAGAAGAACTGCTGCACAAGCATGCACTCACGGAAAACCTCTGTATATCTTGCATAACGGTTACTTAGTATAGTGCAGTGAAAAGAGAGTGGACACAGTTCGTAGTGATCTGGACGCCATGACAGTGCGTATACTCGTATACTCGTGCTGAAACTACAGCGCAAGAAATATAGCGCTTGCATACAAAGACCGACCACTCCTTCGTCGAAAAGGAGGCCCCACTTCGAAACACGTACATGTCTATGCGAGAACGAAAATCTTTGTCATGGATCTCAAGGAGACTGAAGCCAGCAATGACTGCGCTGGCGAAGGCTAGCAGGAATTTAACCATCCGATCAATCAGCCTTTAAAGATTTAAAAGTTCGAAGTATAAACATAGTGATTACAAATAAACTCAGCATATTGAATTTAAATAACAGAATTCAGAATAATGGACTTAATTTGATTCATCATATTGAAAGAACTGAACCTGAACTCATTCCAAAACAGTTAATGGACCATACACGCAGAGGAACAAGATCCACTGGACTCCCTAAGGTGAGCTGCAAGGATCAATCTATGTTACAGGTGAAGAGAGTGGATCCAAAGTTTCAGGCTATGATGCTGATGACGACCAAGCTGATGATACTTTAGCATTTGTATAGGGTTCGGTGTTTCTGTGGTGAAGATGCATGTCGTGGTCTTCTTAGTTACGTCATCGTGTAATCTCTATAGGTCGGTACCAACGCTTCGGAAAAAAAATATATTTCCTCCCTTTACACGAGGGCATTTCTACCAGAACGGAGGCAGAAGTTTGTTCCTCCGACACGATGTTCCCACTCACCATACTTTCTCCATTTTGAGGGCAGAAGTGACTCCTATTCTGAGGATGTGGGCAGTCTGATAAGACTACAATATCAGTTTTAATGCTCAGTGTAGAGAGTTTTAAGACAGACTCTTATTTTGCGTGACACGTGGAGTCATACAAACCGGTGCGACATGATTTCAACATGTAGCTTGATTGCAATAAATATTTAAGGCATGTATGAAGTTTGTTTTGACGGAGCAGTGTTTTCTTGAGCTTGTTCCAATTAATGGAACTCAATAATGGATCAATGTTGCAAACCCAAGATAAAATGGCTGCTCCTTGGCAACGCTGTGACAGTTGCCGACATTTTGTGCTTTTGGACTAATATCATAGTACAAAGATGGTTGTAATGTGATAAGTAGTGGACTCTTTACAGGGCAAATTCCCACATAAGAATGTGTAGTGATCATGCGAGCCCAATCCATTAAGTATAACAGAAATGATTGAAATTTTGCCTCTAGCATGATAAATTGGTTGAGTATCTCATCAATTAATAATGAGAAGTTAGAGTTATATCTCTCTAAAGCGCATGTGTGTGTGAGCTTTCACATTTCCATTGTCCTTAATTTGCAGATAAAATGTGGTTGCGGTTTCTATATGTTCATTAAGTAAATCTGAATTATTATCGTGCTCTTGCACCAATCCATACTGAAGATATGAATATAAATATAGCGTTCTCATTCAAGGGAAATCTGTCATTGTCGAAACTGAACTATTCATCCTCAGAACGAGATTAAAGCACTAGAGCAAAGATATTTTGTCTATGCTCTGTTTTTTTGTACAGGATATAGGTAAAAGGTAAAGTTGTGCCTGTGCTTAACTAATTAAGCACTACGCCATGAATGCGTATGGGGGAGTGGATATACAGATCCACATTTTTCTTGGCTTCGTAACTAGTTGGAATTGAGTGGTCAGCTTGACGCCCTTGCCGCTTAACCCCCGGGGGAAAAGCCCCCGATACTCATTGAATAGGAGGCCCGGCGGGCACCAGAGCCGGTCTGGGCCACGTGGAGAAGAGAATATTCTTGACCCTACCGGAACTCGAACTCCGACCCCTAGATTGTCCAGCCCGTAGCCAGTCGCTATACCGACTTCTATATTCCGGTTCCTTATAGGATATAGGCCTACAGGTAAATATGAATCACTAACTTGGAAAGTTAGTGGGCAATGTCAATCACCCGTTTTTGGGTGAAGACACGTTGCAGAGGTTGGGTTTTCTTCCGTCGCCAGGAAAAAACTCTTATATTCTGCTCGTTGCACAGTTCTCGGTATATCTGATGACGGAAGCAGAACTTCTTACGGAACATCAAATTTCTATAAGCAAAAACAGACAATAAAAGTATGCAATGTTTGTCAGTTTTCCTGGTGAGAAGGCGGGTTAGAATAACTCCTCCTTAGCCCTGCTAGTCGTAGAAAGCGACGAAAATGGAACGAGGTGTCTGAGGGTATAACTGGGCCACTCTGTCACTGGGGGACATAGACTCAGAGAGCTCAGAGACCTGGTTATCCAGGTTGGGGAGTTGGACACAAGGCTGACGACTCTGCTCTATGACATTTGTTAATGCCAAATCGAAAGAAGTGAAACTTGGGCGATCTACTTCAAGACAGATCTGTCAGAATTTTCTACGGAAGGCCATGGACCCAAAAGAGCTGTTCTGCCAAAGATTATGATGATTTGTCAGTTTATGATATACAGATGGGCGTTTAGAAAATAAAGAAATAGGCACTGGGAATTTAGATATGAGAAGAACCACACATCTCATCGTCTTGTGCTCTGAGAGGGTTTTTTTATTGCTAGTGGGGTGGGGCTAAGTCCCTTGTACTGTGGCCACTTCTGGCCTATTGTACCAGCCCCAGGTGATAGGTGAGGGTGATTGTGGAGCAATTGGTGGAATGAAGATTGGCAGGAGAAACCGAAGAACTCGGAGAAAACCCTCCTCAGTGTTACTTTTTTCACCACAAATTCCTCTTGACCAGACCCGGGCCGCTGCGGTGGGAAGCCAGCGACTAACCGCTTGAGCTATGGCGCGGCCCTCTGAGAGGGTTAATGAGAGACATGAAGAATAGACACTCCCTTATTCATTCGATATGCATCATTACACGAAAACAAACATTCTCACAGTATCTGGATGTTCACTATCTCTCGATAATTTCTGTCTGTCCTTCACGTATCTTTGGAAAAAATTCTTAAAGAAACAGCTTTAAATTCGACTAACCCGGGAATTTGAAACAGATTCACTAACAAGGTGTTTAATATTTAAAATCTATCTAAAATTCCCAGCTGTGACTTCTGCTTCCCTGGACCTTAAATTGAAAAACATTAACATCAGTGGTTGACCTCAACGCTGTCATCTGACGGCTTCATCTTTTAATCTAACCAAAATATGCCTGCAGAATTCGAACCACAGCGGCGGTTGTTCGCAGTGCACAAGTTAGAATCCCTCCTGATGTATTTTAGTAAGCGTATTAAATTTACGTACAAGCGATATAGTCAGCAATCGAAGGACTTCAAGGTCATCAGAGCACCAAGTTGTTTGCTGCAGAATTGTTGTTTACCTCGTGACAGATGTGCCCAACTTGTGTGCTCGGGTCGCGGACTGCACGTCAACAATTCTTGTACACATTTTATGTACGTATATGATAACATTGCATCCCTATGAATTAATCTACGCATGATCATGTTCAGTGTGTAGTTTGTCAGTTACATTTACGTAGGACTGTATAACGCAAGGAGAGGGAACACACGGTTCATGGACCGAAGGCTGACAATGTAAATATTGTGGCATATTTACTCAAAGGCAGAACTGTGGAGTCAGAGAAACAGCCGTTGCTAGCTCTAAAACAACATTCGCTTCATTCAATGGCCGTGAAACGAGCAACGGAACAACGGCCGTTGCTAGGCAGCAGATTCTTAATAACACAACAGTTGCACCGCAACAACTGAAGAGCTATGTTTTGTACGTGGTCAGTGCCGAAAGATTATAAGCGAGACGAGTTTTAGAGCTTGGTCAGTTATATAAGAGGGTTAAACTTGGCGGTGTTCAAACTTACGACCGTTCAAGTGACTTAGCTGCCGTTGTAGCATAAGATATGTAAGATAGGCACGATCTGTTTTGCAAAGCCTGGACTCATAAGAGGATTTGTATATAGGGTAAAGCAAGAATTTCCCAATAACATACTGCATGTACAACACGTACTCTTGACAATAGGCCAAGCATATTCATAAGAGACACACCTGTCTTCTCGTCAGAGAGGATGTTACACAAGGACTATTACCCGCAAGAGTTCAGTTGAAAAAAAAGTGGTTTTGATTCTCAGGGGGGTTGACGCTAAGACGGACTGACTGGAGGTAAACCGCCAGTCGTAAAGTAACTTTGACTTTGCTCTTGATTTTTGAGCTTGGTCAGATGATAGTGAGGCAGTGAAGAGAAGACTAGGAGGTTCGTATGAAATGGCCGTGAGTTAGTTGCAAGTGTGCTCAGTTGAAAGTTCGGCTGGGAAGAGAAAATTTTGTGTGTGATATTCGGAGTGTGCAATTCAATGAGATTCTTATAGTTCCTGTGTTAAATTCCGTTGCCAGGAACCGGCTAGTGGAGACTGTACTAGACTGAGGACACTAGTCTGTGTGTGACAGTGATCTGTATTGTGTAGTCACGAGTCGTGAGTGTATAAGTGATCAACAAATCGAGTCACTCATGCAGGTAACAATGTTTATTCTCACGTAGACTAGGATCTCCGTACATTCTTACTTGCTATCCTTGTCCTAGAGCAGGTACTTTAGTAGCAATAAAATAATAAAACTGATTTTAATAAAAATGTAGTATTTGAAGTCGTTAATATACTATTTTGTCATTTTTTTGTAATACACATTAATGTCTTTTAATTCGCTTAGTGAGGGATGGAATCAAACTGGGTCCACTCAGCACGGCGGCCACTGATTGGCCTATTGTAGCCTGCCCCGGGTGATTATGATGGAGAATTTGGTGGAATGAATATTGGGCGGGGAAACTGAAGTACTCAGAGAAAACCCGCCCCAGCTCCACTTTGTCCATCATAAATCCTACTTGACCATACCCGGGATCTAACCCGGGCCGCCGCGTTGGGAAGCCAGCGACTAACCGCTTGAGCTATGGCGCGGCAATGTAAAGTAAAAAGTAAAGCTATCCCTGTAACAGGCCGTGAAGGCCTATAGGTTTGTGAGACGTTGAGGGTGCCACATTACCTTGACACACATAAAATTGAAAAACGAAATGAAACCCACTCTATTTTTGGTTTAACGCGTATCTTAATACCTTATGAAATCAGAGTTTAGAATATTATGATTAGGTTAACTGTTAATAATGTATACTCTTTTGGTACATCAATAAAATATGCCTGATCAGTGAGAATAAGAGATGGGCCTATTTAACAGTTTATATGCTACGGTTATAGTAGCCTGAGGGCCTGCAACATAATGTGAAGCATCCCCATCCACGGTCAACAAAAGCTTAATTCTCCAGCATTGAGCTAAAAGTATTATTTCTTTTTATTGCTAGTGGGATGGGACTGAGTCCCTTGTACTGCGGCCACTTCTGGCCTATTGTACCAGCCCCAGATGATAGGTGAGGGTGATTGTGGAGCAATTGGTGGAATGAAGATTGGCAGGGGAAACCGAAGTACTCGGAGAAAACCTGCCCCAGCGTCACTTTTTCCACCACAAATCCCACTTGACCAGACCTGGGATCGAACCTGGGCCGCCGCGGTGGGAAGCCAGCGACTAACCGCTTGAGCTATGGGGCTGCCGGAGGTAAAAGTAACAATCGAAATTCTTTCCGACTTAATTTTTTTAATTGCTTATTTATAGTTAATTTAATGACGCAAACAGTAGTTCAGAATATAGCGTTGAAAGACACGATATCAGTGAATTACGAGTGGAAGAGAAACGGAAGAAGGGGTAGAACCCTACTTTGAGGTATTATCCTGGAATTTTAGTGGGGATAGTGAACAAAGTTCTTAGTGTAATCCTTGATTTGGTCAACTTAATAATATTGTCACGAGTTTCAGTGACTAAGACGCGGGTTTGGATTGGTGAGTCTGTTTATTAAACCTTCACTTGACGTAACTACAATCAGTTCTTACCGTCTCAAGGTTATAGAAAATATAGCACATGTAACGTCACACACTAAATCAGCCATGTCAAACATGCGGCCCCCATAGCCACAAAGTGCGGCTTCTCAACTTTTAGAGCTAATTGATATTAAAATCAATATTAAAATTTTAGTAGAAATATTTTTTGTAAAGACAAATTTCCAACAGACCAGAAGACAAGAAGTCTCACGCAGGCATAAATTAGCAGGATGCAGGAAAAGTGATTCTGAGAGTTGCAGAAGGGTTTTTCCAACTAACGGTTTGTAAAGTTCGTGAAGGACAAACTATTGTAGTTCAGAAGGTTAATGCACTAAAATCCGCACAGCCTCACGACCCCAAGTATTTCCAAGAATCCCTTTTGGAGGCGTAGTAAGAATGCAAGGAGGGTGGCAACTGACAGACAAGTGCAAGGGATTTCTACCTTCAAAACTAGCTTGCAACCCCCAGCCATTGTCTAATGGGCTGCTAACAAACTCTCACTTTTATGACCATTGAGACAAGATACACCTTCCTACTAGTCCGGTAGTCTCTTGTACATTGTCATTCAGTTCATTTTCACACAGCGACAGGTGCTGATGTTACATTGTGATAAACGTATAAAGGTTATAATTAAACATTAAATTATCAACTACGAGTTTTCTTGTATATGTACAGTAACTTTTAAAGGGCAATGTCGCTTTCAAAAAATTCAAGTAGCAAAAAAAGAACTACTGAAAGTGAGCGCCGTGTTTTTCGAGAAAATGGGAAATCGCTTATTTCTGTTGTGAAATAGAAGGTAAAATTACATGTTTGATTTGTGGGCAAAATATATATGTTCCACTTTAGGTAATTATATTGAAATTATTCCTAAATAATAAATGTAATTAAATTTCCTTGTATCAAAATCTAATATAAATTTCTATTTTGAAGTGCGGCCCTGGACTATTATTTATAGAGTTTTGGTGGCCCTCTGCACAAGTTGAGTTTGACATGCCTGCACTAAATCATGTAATTCTTCTTCTGGCCACACTGCTCTTCCCATGGAAATTCGGAACTCAAGTCAAGTCCAAGTCCAAGCCACATTGCAACTGACGGTCAGTCTGTGAGCCGATTGTCTAGAAAATGTGGGAGCCTCGATGTCTCACAACCCCATACGGGCCTTCATAGCCTGTCGCAGGGAAAATTTACCCCTTTTTTACTACAGAACAGATACAGTTCTAAGAAGATTCTCCTGAAAAATACTAAAACACTAACATAAACCTTTATAACAGTTTTGTATAAAGTCTGTTTCTTGCAATATATTTGCCAAATATAAAGTCATTTTAAACGACTAGCCGAGGCACTATGGAGACGAAGCCCATCCAATTTATTATTTTTAATTATAATAATGATTTTGGTAAATTATTTATTGAAATGATGCAAACCGACGCTGCTGGTTGTTCTAGAAATTTTATCGTTCATAATAACAGGCGAACCTTAAATCTTATAAAATATCCACTCTCATATATTAACGAAGAAACCGAAGGTCGTAATTAATTTGATATTACTGCTTTTCCGTGTTCGGCAGCTCTGGGTTTCAAATCGAGGCTAGGAGACTGATTATACTGAGGATTTTCGTGATTTTCACCAGTTTCTACTGCCAAAACCGGGGTGGTACATCAGATTAGGTCATGACTTCGTCCTATTTTCCGAATTCATTATTCACGAATATAATTACTATTTGAAAATATACAATTGTATAATGTGAGCTACTGACAAAGCCTTTAACTGACATACAAATAAATAGCAATAAAGAATATTATTTAATCGTATTTGTCAAAAATTAATATTCTTCCACATTTAATGGGAGCCATATTCTTCTGTTAAAGGAACTAGTAAAAGAAACAAGTTTTATACATTTCACTGAAGTGTTTCTAAACACAATAAAAGAACAGTAGCTTAATAAAAGCTTTTTGGCAATCCTTCATGGAAATTTCCTTACGTAAGATTTGAGGCTTTCACGGCGGTGACTATGAAGAAAGCAGTCTTCTGGGATTTGGCACCGTGTATATGTGGTGTTAAGACCACATATACACGGTGCCAAATCCCAGAAGACTGCTTTCTTCATAGTCACCGCCGTGAAAGCCTCAAATCTTACGTAAGGAAATTTCCATGAAGGATTGCCAAAAAGCTTTTATTAAGCTACTGTTCTTTTATTGTGTTTAGAAACACTTCAGTGAAATGTATAAAACTTGTTTCTTTTACTAGTTCCTTTAACAGAAGAATATGGCTCCCATTAAATGTGGAAGAATATTAATTTTTGACAANAGCAAAAAAGTCACCACACGGTTAAAGTGATCATAGAATAATTAACGATGCTTTATCAACTGTAGCAGTTACACAAATTTGAAAGTTAGAAGTAGATGATCATATTAATTTTAATTTGAGAGGACTGGGGAGAACTGCTTGTGGACCCTTTAAAAATGTTACACCAGCACCACAATCTGTCAGAAGGAATTTATTTACTGATTTCCCGAATTTAATATACATCTGTAAGTAGTCTGGATTTTAATATTTACTCCTCTGTGGCCATTAGTCCACAAGCGAACTATACCGACCGAGCGACCATCGCTTGTCGGCTAAGTTAGTGCCAATTTTTGCTGATAGAGAGTGTCGCGTGGTCAGCGTAGCGGTTTCCCACTGCCGTTAATCTCGGTTTTATAGACCGGTTCTAATATTTTATTATGCATTTGAATGGGCTTTCCTCACTAACATATGCAAATGACGCAGTGTCTTTCTCCTCTTTAACATAACCGTATCGACACGTGAGTATTTACATGCACTGGGGAGGAACAAATATGTGACATCGATTACATGAAGCCAATATGTGAATAAGATCAAAGTTAATACCGGCTTCGCTCATAGCTCTGAACAGTACGTAAAAGTGACTCGCCCTGAACATATAGAGCAGTGTATTTGGAATTACAAATTACTGCCTATATATAACACTAGTGAAGACAACACCACACGCTGATAGAGGGAACAACGCACAAGCAAGGGGCACATTACAGATTGCAGACATAACAGAACAATGGGCTAACGAACATAAAAACAAGCTGTGCAACAAAACACCTGAACAGAAACATATAGTTCGAAACAAATGGACGACAACCGTTGTGAGGTGGAATAGAATTTTACAAAAGTAATGAAAATTTTAATAGAAAATTCTAATGGATTTTATTTTATCACACTAAGTGGATCATAGCCTGTAACTTTAGCGCATATTAATGCAGTGTAGCAGTTTTAATATATTAAGACGCCTGCAGGTGGTGGCCATGTAGGGCCGAAACACGTTATAAGTGGAAGCAAAAGGAACAATTTGTTGCATTGTTAACGGTCGTACATAGACTATTTAATATGGCTTGAAACAAGATGTTTAAATATAGAATTAAAAATTACTGTACTTATGAATTAGAACTATTACTTTCGTCGGACAGGAACCTGTTACACAAATATTTTAATATATTGCGTAGACGTCTAGAAATTACGAATATTAATAGGACGAATAAAAGGTTATGAAACTGAATAAGAGGCCAGGGCCCAACAAAGGGCTGGAGAACCAGTTGTAAATGAATGAATAAAGCGAGTGAATAATAGTCACGGGGATGGAGACTTAAGATGTTTTTACTCTTTTTTTAAACTTCATATTTTCAGAATTAAAACTGTTATGAAATTAAAAAATAAAAGTTTAAATAATATAAAGTAATTGCTTGATTTTCTAAATGTACATTTTGATATAATAATGACTGAATATTTAGCCCGTTTCTCTTCCTTTTCGTGTGATGAAATTTCATTAGAGTATCTCGATTGCCTTCTGTTATATGACTGTTAAAATAGCGTGCAGCGTTCCTGAAGCTTCTCTGCCAACAAGGGAGTGGGGGAAGAGTCTCCTTTGTGCTTCAATCCAAGAATATTAGAGAAATGTTACAAATAACTGAATAATCTGGGTAAAGTTAGAAATATATGCAAAATATTACGTATTATTATTATTATTATTATTATTATTA
>NW_019729223.1:766522-825224 GCF_002891405.2 Cryptotermes secundus
TGTAAGATTTGAGGCTTTCACGGCGGTGACTATGAAGAAAGCAGTCTTCTGGGATTTGGCACCGTGTATATGTGGTGTTAACCGACGTTTCGGAGGAACGTATTTCCTCCGAAACGTCGGTTAACACCACATATACACGGTGCCAAATCCCAGAAGACTGCTTTCTTCATAGTCACCGCCGTGAAAGCCTCAAATCTTACAAGTAAAGGTATCCCTGCAACAGCCCGTGGAGGCCCATAGGGTTGTGAGATGTTGAGGTTCCCACATTTTCTAGGTAATCGGCTCATAGAAGGGGGCAAGGTTGTCAGCCTTAAGCGCCGGCCGCCCTTTACCCCCAAGAATATTCCTGGTACTCATTTCTGTTAGAGGCTGAGTCGACCACAGGACCATAGTGCGCCTGGAAGGATTAGGTAAATTGAAAAGAATCCAATGACCTCATCCGTACTTGAACCCACGACCTTCCGGTTTGTAGCATAGTGCTTCAACCAAGTACGCTACCGCGTCTCCCCATAATTTATATTAAACTTCAATTTATACCGAAAATGTGTTTTACGAAGAGAAATTGTTGGGTTATAATTTTAATCTTTTGTGCTACGACGCATTTTGGAGCAAACAGATAAAGATATGTTTGAACTGAATGTTCAAGGTTGAATATTCTGTAGAGACAGTCTGAGCCACGTATCCCTGGTTGTCACAGGATATACACGTTAAAGTAGCTGTCGGTTTAATGACAATCCAGCGTCTGAAGGCGGAGCTACAACTAACTTTCGAAGTTTCGTTTATATGAAGTACGAGTATAAACTACTTCAAAGAATGCAAAATGTAACATAATTACGGTTTCATAATGTTGTATTTTAGCGTCCTGTTGAACTGATTTTCATCCGTGATATGTATACAGCCCCCTCGTTGGTGGCTCCACCTAATCGTGGTGAGGGGGTTTGAGTATGCCAAGGACCCTGAGAGCTATACCAGCGGTAGCGTAGCTACTGGCAGGGCCTCCCTTGCTGGACAGGTCAAAGGGTAGGCATCAGACGAAGAGAGACACCAAAAACTGATGCCGGAAGCAGCGTCATCAGCAGCGACTTGAAGCACAGAGTAAATAATGCTCGAGATGGTTCAAGTTCGTATAGCAACAGGCGTGACCAGAGTGGTTTGAACGCCTATTGTACTGCGATGTGGAAAGCAAATGGAAAAACTACCACATTATCAATTTTCCTGGATAGTCTCTTTCCAAAACCAGAGATACCATGTATGCGAGATGTTTCATTTGAAGGAGAAAGCTCTAGATCGCATCAAGTGGAGGAACTGTTTTGGAAGAGACTGTGGACCTGTCGTCTTGACAGATTTCTGATGAATGAATGAATGTATACAGTTGCCGTCTTGTAGTGCACTCAGTTTCACCTGTTACTTCACGACATGTTTCGGCAACATAGTGCCATCATCAGGTGTCCTAATTACGCTAATCTATTTCATTGCTTGCCTTTATAAAATTATTTGAAAAGTGTGTTTGTCAACTATAATAAATTTACACACACTAAAACTTGTTAAGATTATTCATCTTATGTGTCATAATTAAAACTTGCGTGTGGTTCTTCCACTATGGGGGTCGTTTTTCTTATATTCTGTGTAAACCTGAAACTTGAAAAAAAAGTACTTATTATTATTACTTTCGGCTTCTATCTGTTATGTGTTATGTTATAATGTTTAGTACTCACCGTGTCTTGTGATGTGTGTTCCCTTCTTAGATGCGAGTGTTGTAATGTTGGATGTGTGTGTGTCTTCGTATTGATTGAGTTATAACGTGGTAGGGGTAGATGTAGTGGGGTTGTGTTATGTTGTTCTGTGTAAATTGTGTGTAATTCCTGAAATACTGGGTTATGTATTTCCTTATTTATATTGTTCATATGGGTGTTTTTCTTTGTTGTTCTATATATATGATAGTTTTCTAATGTGTTTAAATATTGTCCTTTCTTATTCGTTGCTATGATATCCATAGTTATTTCTATTGTACTATATGCATGTCCTGTGTTTCATATGTGTTCCGAGAATCCTGTATTGCTGTTATTGTGTCTTATGTCATGTATGTGTTGTTTATATCTGGTATTAAATTTTCTCCCAGTTTGTCCTATATATTCCATGGGGCAATCTATGCATTTCATTCTGTATATGCCACTTTTGTTATATTTACTCGTTTGTGTTTTTGATTTTAAAATATGTTGTAAATTATTCTTAGTTCTAAATGCTATTTTTGTGTCACGAAATATTTTTTAATGTTTCTTGTTTCCTTTCCTAGGTATGTGAATGTTGCCCATTATTTAAACACATTAGAAAACTATCATATATACAGAACAACAAAGAAAAACACACATATGAACAAGGTAAATAAGGAAATATATAACCCAATATTTCAGGAATTACACACAATTTACACAGAACAACATAACACAACCCCACCACCTACCCCTACCACATCTACCCCCACAACATCATAGCTCAATCAATACGAAGACACACACACACATCCAACATTACAACACTCGCAGCTAAGAAGGGAACACACATCACAAGACACGGTTTACACAGAAAATAAGAAAAAGACCCCCATAGTGGAAGAACCACATGCAAGTTTTAATTATAACACGTAAGATGAATAATCTTAACAAGTTTTAGTGTGTGTAAATTTATTATAGTTGACAAATACACACTTTTTAAATAATTTTATAGAGGCAAGCAATGAAATAGATTAGCGTAATTAGGGCACCTGATGATGGCACTATGTTGCCGAAACATGTCGTGAAGTAACAGGTGAAACTGAGTGCACTACAAGACGGCAACTGTACACATATCACGGATAATTACGGTTTTTTTAAAGTGTTGGAGAATTCGTCTCTAAAGGCTAAATAAAACCAAGAAAATGTTCTTTAGGGGTACTAGATCCTCCAATCGACATTCGAACCCGATACCTATAGAATAAGAATCAGACGCTTTAACGATATCTTAACCTTAACCAAATTGATTTCACGTCTTTGAAAAGCTCCATAAATCGCCTTCTCCATCCTCTTTTTATTTATGTTTTATTTAACCAAGCATTGTCTCTTTCATTATCATATCTGTGGATTATTTAACGACACCCTTTCAGTATCGCGACTATATAACGTCAGATGGAAGGTAATAAATGCGGTGGTAAGTTTGAAAGAAATTAGAAGGAAGCAGCCGTGACTGAGTAAAACCCGAAAATATCTCAGTCAGTATAGACGACGTTACCGTCGAGTTTCGAACGAAGCACCTACCGAATGGAAGTCTAGAGCGATGCTAGTAGACCATATGTTCGGTAACAATGCTTTCAGCAGCGCAGATTCTGCAGTGTCGAGTGGCAGGGAGATTAGTGAATAATGAATTTGGAAGTATGTGGGGGGGAAAAGTGATTGTGACCAATTATGAGAAACTGTATTATCCCTGTGTGTGCCTGGACAGGCTGAGGATACGTAATTACGAAAAGCCTTAGCGAGGATAGCCAGTCTTGGCCCGAGATCTGAATGCAAGTTAAAAGTAAAGCTATCCCTGTAACAGGCCGTGAAGGCCCATAGGGTTGTTGGTCGTCGAGGCTCCCACATTTCCTCTAGAAAATCGGCTCACAGATGGCAGTAAGGTTGTCAGCCTTACGCGCCCACCGCCCGTTACTCTCCAAGAAGATTCCTGGTACTCATTTCTGTTGGAGGCTGAGTCGACACCAGGGCCATAGTGCGTCTGGAAGGATTAGGTCAATTAAAAAATTCCACTCCATCGAGACTCGAACCCGCGACGTTTCGGTTTGTAGTATAGTGCCTCAACCAACTACTCTACCTCATGCCCCAAGATCTGAATGCAGGCCTTCCTAAACACGGATTAGAGTTACAACGTTCTCATGACATCCATTGATTTATGCTATGAAATGACTTACCGTTTTCTCAATAAAATCTTCGCGGAATTGTGACCATTTTCACAACCTCACAATAAGTTTTGGTAGAACCGTGCTCATATGCTAAAAATATGTAACATATTTAACTGTGTCTCATACATATACAACATTCTCAATAAATGTTACGCCCAGGAGAAGTGTGTGGAACAGAAAACAACTTTGTTTATTTAGCTAATTCATATTTTAGTGTAAGAAACCGGTTGAGGAATCACTCGATATTTCATAATGTCCAGCAAGGTAGGTTGGAAAGAAGTTGAAGTCATTTCTCTACCAACATCACGGACTGAGCTATTGCTCCAGCTACATGTATATATATACAACGTGGCTAAGTATCGGCTGTGCATCTGAAGGTCAACATCTTGTTCTTTAAAGATATTAATTTATCAGTCACGTTAGTAGAGACTTCACGAAAGAGAATTTATTACAGTAGGTACTTGCTGTGGGGCACGCGGTACAAGCCGGAAGGTCGCGGCTTCGAGTCCCGATGAGGCGGATTTCTTTTTCAATTTACCTAATAAACCTCATACTCACACGTACTCACGCAAAATCAGCAGTCACCTATTATGGCAGACCAATTATCAATGTTCCTAAGTGAGTTTAAGACACTGTTTAACCAGCTCGTAAATCAGAACAGTATGATTCTCAGCCTACTCAACGCGATCATCAACAAAACTACCACCACTGCATAACTCATTACGGATAGTACTCTGGAACGCCAATGGGCTAATAAGCCATAAACTAGAACTACAAACCTTCCTCAATATACATAAAATTGACATTGCTTTGATATCAGAAACTCATTTTACCACCAGAACTGTGTTTAAAGTACCACACTACAAAGTATACAACATACCTCACCCGGGCGATAGGGCTCGTGGTGGTGCTGCCGTCATCATCCGTACTTCAATTTCTCATCACGAGCTCACACATCATCAAATTTTCAAATTCCAAGCAGCCAACGTCAAAGTTAATGTGAAGCCATGGCCTTTGATAGTGTCTGCGGTATACTGTCCCCCAAAACATGCAATATCAAGTGAAGAATACGTCGAATTTCTTGAATCCTACGGATCCAAATATATAATAGGAGGTGACTGGAACGCCAAACACACCCAATGGGGAGCAAGACTCATTACAACCAAAGGAAGAAACCTTCTGGAAGCAATGAATAGACGAAATTGTAACCACCTCTCCACGGGTGAACCAACGTATTGGCCAAACGATTATAACAAGCTACCAGACATATTAGACTTTTTCATCCACAAAGGTATTATAAAAAATTACATTCAGATAGAATCTAACCATGAACTATCATCTGATCACACACCTGTAATTGCAACTTTATCCACCCACGTGATAAACCAATCACCGGTAAATATGCTGGTTACAAACGCAACGAACTGGAACAACTTTCGCACATACATTGAAGACCACATAATTATGAACATAAAAATAAAAGAAACCGACGAGTTAGATCAAGCAACCCAATACTTTACAACTTTAATCCAGGAAGCAGCATGGTACTCTACTCCCACGCCACGGGATACAACAAAACATACATATAACATCCCCCTGCACATACGCGAACTAGTAGCTGAAAAACGCAGAGCAAAGGTCACGAAATAATGATGACAGAATCAACTACAACAGACTTAAAAGACGACTGCACAATACGCTAGCAAATGAAAGAAACACGACCTTTGAGCAATATATCACTTCACTCAACAAGGACGATCATACAATCTGGAAAGCTACAAGAACATTCAAACGGCCACAAAAATCAATACCTCCAATAAGAAAAGCTGACGGAAGCTGGGCCAAAAGTGATTTAGAAAAAGCCGAAAATTTTGCTGAATATCTTTCTCTGGTATTTACACCACACGACTCTAATAATCATTATAATTACAACGAAATTGAGAAGTTTCTAGATACGCCATGTCAAATGTCTTTACCAATCAAAGCCTTCTTACCTGAAGAAGTAAAGCAACAGATTAAAAAAGTGAATCAACGCAAAGCACCTGGCTACGATATAATCACGGGAAAGATATTAAGACAATTGCCAAATAAAGCAACTGTACTACTCACAGTAATCTTCAGTAGCATGCTCAGGCTGTCTTACTTTCCGATATGGAAATTTGCTCAAATTGTTATGATACCAAAGCCTGGAAAACCAAATAACGGAGTGACCTCTTATTGTCCCATTAGCCTGCTACCTATTCCCTCGAAGATATTTGAAAAACTTTTACTGAACAGAATCAGACGCGACACAGAAATCCATGAGATTATACCCGACTATCAGTTTGGATTCAGAGAACATCATTCTACAATCCACCAAACTCACAGAATAATCAACAAAATTGCCACAAGTATAGAAGAGGAACAATATTGCACTGCAGCGTTTTTAGATATTGCCCAGGCTTTTGATAAAGTCTGGCATACTGGACTACTACACAAAATTAAGAACAAATTGCCAAGTCCATACTATCTACTGTTAAAATCATACATCTCAGAAAGGTAATTCCAAGTAAAATACAACAATGCCTATTCTAGCTACAAAGTAGCAAAATCCGGAGTACCACAAGGGAGTGTGCTTGGGCCTTTGTTATATCTAATATACACTGCAGATTTGCCACCAACCAACAACACCACAACAGCAACTTTTGCAGACGATACTGCTCTCCTAGCAACAGACCGTGACCCGGCACTGGCATCGCAATTTCTTCAACACCATCTGGACCTGCTACAAGAATGGTTCAAAAAATGGAAAATCAGGATAAACCAAACAAAATCTTCGCAGATAACATTCACAAGAAAGCGCACACACTGTCCACCAGTTACAATCAATAATTTACAAATCCCAATACAGACAGAAGTAAAATACCTTGGCCTATACCTAGACCAGAAGCTAACCTGGCAGAAGTACATCAAGACAAAACGCCAACATCTAAACCTAAAAGTACGACAAATGTCATGACCCTTAGGACGAAATCCAAACTCAGCCTAGAAAACAAGACTTTAATTTACAAACGCATATTGAAACCGATTTGGACGTACGGAGTTCAACTGTGGGGGTGTGCTAAGCCTTCGAACACCAAAATAATTCAAAGACTCCAATCAAATGTACTGCGCTCCATAACCAACGCCCCATGGCATGTCTCGAACTTCACAGTACACAATGATCTTCAAATCCCATTCGTGACAGAAGAAATCAAAAGATATTCTACCATATACCACAACCGACTAAAGGGACACGAAAACAGTTGCGTAACTGAAATAAGCAACCCTTTAAATATCAGACGAAGACTAAAATGACAATGGCCCTCAGACTTAAAAGAACACAGTGTTGAAGATGGGTAGCCATACTCAACAACATAATGCAGAGTATACTACATAGGAGAATCATCACTGGATGATCATTCCGCACAAGTGATTTCTTACAACATATTTACTTATTGCCCCCTTGTAGAGTAGATTGTAAATTGCAAGAAATAATAATAAAAATTTACCTAATCCTTCCAGCCACACTATGGCCCTGGAGTCGACAGAGCCTCTAACAGAAACGAGTGCCAGGTATCTTCCTGGGGGTGTAAATGGCTGCCGGCACATAAGGCTGACAAACCCAGCGCCACCCGTGAGCCGATTGTCTAGAGAAAATGTGGGAGCCTCGACGTCTCACAACCCAATGGGCCTTCATGGCTTGTTACAGGGATAGCTTTTTATCTTTCTAGGTACTTGTTGTACCGCGCCCTCTTACACCGCGGATTTCGATACATCACGCGTTTGACCATGCTCCCCCCCCCCACAATACGATTAGGAACGTTTATGTAGCACAAATTTCTATGGATTCTTTCATTACAGTATGAGACTGGATTGCAGTATTTCTTGCTGCCATGTGCAAGTACAGATTGTGAAGTCCATAGTCCACTATGAATCGGCTCTATATTTATGAAGAGTTCTCTCTTCTGGGATATAACGCAGTGTAGTCCGTTGAAAGTCAGCTGACGTTTCGGGGGAACATCTTCAGGGCCGAAGAATAAACCAAACAAAAAACCAACATGAAGTAGATGTCAAGCTTGATATTATTTTCTTGGAACAGCAATATTTAATGAGCACCTTTTTTTCTGATCGATCACAAATGCGAGTAATCCCGCCGAGCCTAATGCATCAGCTAAGGCTGTCCGCCGAGACCCGGTTCATATCAAAGGTCTGCTGTTATCTCTTTTCTCCGTGTACATCTTGGGGTCCGTGTGCGTATGTTACGAGAGGAAACCCACGTTAAATACAACGATGAAGTCAAAATGATTGTAATTAATGTGCTGTAACCACTGGCGTATACGTCATTTACTCTTCACATGTTCCATAATGAACACACAACGACTGTTTCTGCTATAGTCCTCATTTCTTTCACACGAATGCGGACAAAACTCCGGTACCTGGCACAAGCTGCTCGAATTACCATTAGGCATACTTTACGCATCATCATTCCAAGCAATCAATAAGTTCTGTAGTGTGAATCGTCCATATATTTAATTGTGTCTCCGTCTTCCTGTACGCAACAATTTTTGCAGCGTTATGAAATTGTATGTTTCAGTCTAATCGTCCACATTATGACTATGTAGAGCATGATTAGTTCGTGTTGGACCGTATTTCGGTACATCTGTACATTTACATAAGATGTTACAATATAAGAAGAGTGTTCTGTCAGAGGCAGAGGCAGAGGCAGATTCAGGGTCAGAGTTACTTTACGACTGGCGGTTTATCGTCAATCGGATCGTCTTGACGTCAAGTCCCTTGAGACCCACGACCAGTAATTTTATTTTCCAACTGAACTCTTGCGGTTATAGTTATTATATAACATCATCTCTGACGAGAGGATGGGTCCTGTCGTTTACAATTGCTGCTGGTCCTCGCCAGCGCAGTTATTCTCGGGTTTGAGTCCTGCGGGACTCATGATCACATTTTCTTCTTCAATGTCGGTTTTAATTCTACTCATAAGTGCCTGAGCATATACACTGTACCACCTTGCGGAATCATATAGAAGTATCTAACGATGGTCTAGAAGTAAACATAGAGAAACTAAGTATATGTTGCTGTCTCGTCACCACAATGCAGAGCAAAATCTTGACATAAAGGTAGCTAACAGATCCTTTGAAAATGTAGCGCAGTTCAGATATTTGGGAACGACAGAAACAGATCAGTGTTTTGATTCAGGAGAAAATTAAGAGGAGATTGAATTCGGGTAATGCTTGCTACCATTCAGTCCAGAACCATTCGTCTTCTCGTCTGCTGTCTAAAAACATAAAAATTAGAATATACAAAACTATAATTTTGCCTGTGGTTCCGTATGGGTATGAAACTTGGTCTCTGACATTAAGGGAGGAACATAGACTGATGGTGTTTAAGAACAGGGGGTTGAGGAAAATATTTGGACAAAAGAGAGATGAAGTGACAGCAGGTTGGAGAAAACTACATAATGAGGAGCTTCATAACTTGTAGTCTTTACCTAGTATAATTAGAACGGCCAAATGAAGGAGAATGAAATGGGCAGGGTACGTAGCGCGAGTGGAGAAGAGAAATGCATATACAAGTAGTATATTTTTTGGAAAGTCAGAAAGAAAGCTACCACTAAAAAGAGCAAGACGTAGGTGGGTAGATAATATTAAAAGATCTCAGAGAGATAGGAAAGGATGGTGTGGATTGAATTGATCTGGCTCAGGATAGGAACAAGTGGAGGGCTCTTTTAAACACGGTAATGAACCTTTGGGTTCCATAGAATGTTCGGATATTCTTAATTAAATGCACAATTGGCGGCTTCTCAAGAAGGGATCAACTCCGTGCAGTTAATTACACACCGCCACCAGACAATAACTTCCTGCAATGCGCCTTATAGAGTTCAACATAAAACAGACAAGCTGTGCGTTTTTTTATTCCTCTCACAAGTTCTCGTATTTTTTCTTTTTGAACTTCAAAATATACCATCCTTTAACTGCACAGTTTAATGAAACAGAGTATTTCTAGAGAAGTTATCAATGGCTTAGCTAGTCAAGGAAATTACCTCCTTTTATGGAATCTGAAAGAAAAACATAATGATGGTCACATACGGCTGAAATATGTTATACATATACACACTGTGAATGGTTAAATAAAATCCACGAAATTTCAAGTCACAAAAATGTTGTTCAGAAAACGAAGGAAGAAATCTTAAACGTCTGAAAGTTAGAGATTCTACATGAATCCCGTCTCCTTCACAAGACTTATAAAGGCATAAGGTATTGCGTTCCTTTGAACCTATTTATGAGAAATACCACTTGTCTTGATAATGACAAGATAAACGCTATATATATACCGAGAGTTTAAAGGGCGAAGATCGCCTATAGCAATGATCCTGAAAGTTAGGATTTTGCATGTGATCAGTCATTTCGTAAAAAGAAAAATGTTGTCCTCCCTCACAGAAAAACAACTTCCATCTTCTTGCAATAAGTGTACATTTTTACAATAATGTATATATTATTATAATATCCTTCATTAAAGCCAGTTCTTAAGAACTAGAAGATCTTGGCTATATTTACGAGGGGGAGTCAGTAAATAGGTCACAAATTGATGTAAAACATTAAAAAATGTGATATTCGAACCTGAAAAAAAGAATTATTTCTCGTCATTTCCTCCAGAAACATTGGTACACTTGTCCCATCGCTTTACCAGGGCATCGAAACCCACAGCATAGAAGTCTTTTGCCTGTTGTCTCTGCCACTTCTGCAACTCCGTTTCAACTTCGTCATCAGAGAAACTTTTGCCACCCAGTAGTGATCCACCACTTCCCACCATAAGCAGGAAAGTTTTCTTTATGAATATCCTTTGCATTGAGTCTTTTGCCCACAAAAAGTAAACGCACAACCGAACGCTGTTGTTCGGTATTACACCCTCAAGCACGGTTGCTATTTTGACTACTGAAACCAGTCTCTGAGCATTCGCATGCACATCTGCTACCTAGATTACCATGAAGCTGGACTGTGTTGCTGCCTAGTGATACACATAGAGAACCTATTGCATCTATTACAGCTGTTTTACTTCCGTTTGTGACTTGTTTACTGATTGTCCCTCTATGATATTTTTCAGTTAGACCAAACACGATTACCGTCCAGCGTTAATGAGAAGCTTATTCTGAGAAAGCAGGAAAGATTCTCATGGCTGAATTCATTGCTACGTCCTAGTCCTCACGTTCCACACGGCTGGACGTATTTTGCCGCCCATGGGATGTGTCCCACTGGTTGAGAAGCGTTGGTCTTAACTATGCAAACTTCGTGTAAATGCTCATATTATTATCCACTGGCTTATGACGGTGTGTAGTAGTGTTGTAGGTGGATACCGACATTTCGTAAGAACATATTTCCTGTATCATCAGGGTAAAAGTGAGCTAAGTTGGTCCTCACTTAGATATTACAGTATCTACAAATTCGATTTAAACACTAAGGACACATGCCGCACTGCTGCTACGTGTGCCACTATTTTTATGTTTTGGAAAATTTTACTGCCATTTTTGTGGTGGTGGGGGTGATAAAATGAAACTTAAATACGCGTCGAAATACAGGAGGATAAACGCTTCGTTCGCACACTCTTCACTGTTTTTTTTATCTCTAGTGGAGTAGGACTAAGTACCTTGTACTGCGGCCTATTCTGGCCTAGTGTACCAGCCCCAGATGATAGGTGAGGGTGATTGTGGAGCAATTGGTGGAATGAAGATTGCTAGGGGAAAGTGAAATACCAGGAGAAACCCTGCCCCAGCGCCACTTTTTACACCACAAATCCCACTTGACCAGACCCGGGATTGAACCCGGACCGCCGCGGTGGGAAGCCTGAGTTTCACTGTGTTACGGAAGTGTTAAAAGATATTTTGCTGGTAGAAGGCCTGCATTGAAGTTCGAGGTATGATGTAATCGGTAGGATCTAGGAATTAGTCCACCCTTTGACGTGATCCGGCTTAATTCGTCCAATAACTTATAGATAAAGAAAGCAGTCTTCTGGGATTTGGCACCGTGTATAAGTGGTGTTAACCGACGTTTCGGAGGAACGTATCGCCTCCATCTTCAGGGTAGAAGAAAAAGTATAAGAAATCTGCAAGCGACAAGACCGTGAGAACGGTAAAAGCAGTCTGTTTTTACCGTTCTCACGGTCTCCTCTCTTCTTGCTCTCACTTTGGAGCATAGGGCTGTTTTCTCAGTTTCATGATCTTTTCACAGTTGGTAGGACTCCTTGGACGGGTGATCAGCTCGTCGCAAGGCCTTTACCTAAACACAGGACAACATAAACACAGAATAAATGCACACACACACACACCAAACATCTATGGCTTGTGTGTGATTCGAACCCACGATCCGAGCGAGCGAAGACAGTGCATACCTTAGACCGCTCGGTTACCGTGACCGGCTAGCGAACAATTAAATCTTTTAAATTAAAAGGAAATTATTACAATAATTTCTTCGTATTTTGCTTCCCTTAAATTTTAATCGTAAATGCTCTTTTCTGTTTCTTTCGTGCACGGATTCATGTCAGAATCTTCCCGCGTTGTTTCGACCTGTTTAGACAAATATGTCGCATTGAAAGCATTCCTGTCCACAGATTTCTTAAGAGTTTATTGTTTCAGGTTAAATTCTGAATCAAGATATGCTCAGCTTGCCGCACGCTTCTGCTGATTTCTTGCTTAGCTTATACTTCAACCTTGAAGATGGAGGAGATATGTTCCTCCGAAACTTCGGGTTCTCTCCGAACTACAGACGTTATAATACAGAAAGTGTAATCTTCATAGTCATTTCCGTGAGAACATCAAATCCAAAATAATTAATTTCTTTCCTTAAGTCACTCTTGTCTGCTCGCTCAACGTACGAGTTCCTTTGGTGCAATTTCTCACACAATCAGTATCTATGCGCCAAGGTACTATAAACAACTTTATTTCTCCTGTTTTATCTATGCCATGAAGTATCTGCTGACAGAAATGATTCATGTTGGTCTTGTGTACAATAAAACTGGGCAAAACTCTTAGAAACAAAGAACGACAGATTATTTTAATGTGTTTATCAGCTATTAACTGGTGTACAGTCTTGTAAGACTACGTTATGCGAACTCAAGCTCGATCCCTGTGGCCGCGCAGTCTAAGGTTTGAACCGTCTTCACTCGCTCAATCACTTGAATCCTGGGTTCGAATCCTACTCGAGGCATGGATGTCTGTATGAGTTTATTCTGTGTTTATGTTGTTCAGTGTATAGGTAAAGGCCTTGCGACGGGCTGATCCCCGTCCAAGGAGCCCTACCAACTGTGCATAGATTAAGAAACTGTAAAAGCGGCCAAGTTCCACAAGGGTTGTAGAGCCATAAATAGATAGATTAGACAGACAGACAGACTGATGTATATATATAAAGGTAAATAGATAGATTATTATTATCATTATTGGAGGGGGTGGGTTTCCCCATGCACCGCGACCAGTTTGACCTATTGTACGTCCCCCTGTGATATTCTACCAGTCTCTATACCCTACCGGTACTGGTGCGTACCATCAGTCGCGACTAAGCCAGCGAGTTCGGCCCCTCCTGGCTCAGCGGTATCTAGATGCTTCTCCCCTCTACCATAGGCGTTAGAGACTATTGTTTGGCGGGAAATGTCCTTCAATTTAGCTCAGAGGTCTCCTTGAGACATGAGGTTCTTTTACGTGCCGTAAAGCTACGACACGGGACCCACGGCTTAAAGTCCCTCCCGGAGGACTTGTTCCTTGAATTTTCCGCCCTTAAAATAGATAGATAGATAGATAGATAGATAGATAGATAGATAGATAGATAGATAGATAGATAGATAGATATGAACTCAACATCACATTCTAATTTTTATTAAAATACACGTTCAGAGAATTGCGACTGATCTGCAAATAAATCTGATGAAATTACAGGTTTCACGAATGCTTACATTAATGCGTAAGAAGTCATGACTCTACAGTGAACTCTACAGTTAGGTTAGGTAACTCCATCTCTTGTGTCAGAAACGGACTGCCTCCTCAGCATGACAAGATTAAAGGGGCGGCATTCAAAACGCGGTTTGCCTATTGACAGTACGCTTAACTATAATGTATCCAAGAATTTCTGAATTATTCCTCTGTATATTTCAACATTGTAGAAATGGGGGGGGCAATGTCGTTTTTCTTTATGTTACATACCCCTGCACTGTGTTAAAACATGGATATTTTTGTTCACCACCAGGTCTATAACCCCATTGATTCAACCAAATCTGATACCAGGAGATGTTTCACTTGCTGTAAAGCGGCCTGAGAACAAAGCCAACCGTTCGCCTTCAACTAATGAAGGGGCCTCACATGGCAACCCCTAATACAGCTTGGTTGCAGAGCTGGAGGACCCAACACTTAGTATTTTTGTGGTTTACTTGCTTTACGGCTCTGTCAGAGACACTTGAGATAATTGGTGAACAATAAGCTGTAGAGTACTTGACAGAGAGTGGTTGTGGCATAGTGACATAGTCAAGGTACTATTTCAGCGTTTGTCAGAAGGGACTGAAGAAAACTACGAAACCGTCAGCCAATATATCCGGTGTCCCTGTCTAGATTTGAACTGAACGCGGAGTTACTATGTTGTAAATACCGCTATAATATTATGACCGTACGTGATGAAAGGTGATAATTAATCCTTTAAATACCGTGACTTTGACTTAAATACCGAATTTCTTCTAAATAATATGTAAAGATTCAGTTCGTGCCTCACAGGAAACACGTTAGGAGTACCGTACACCGGCATGCGCCAAGACATGTAACAGTCAAGACACGATGCCTGCGACATGACGCAAAGAAAGGAGCACAGTTGAAACAAATGATATTATGAAAACCGCCGCACACCGATCTGAGTGATGATGCTGACGTCAGCTTCATGCTGACGAATCACGAATGAAACAAGATTGCGTCTTTTGTCCCATGTCTCGGTGCTTATCTTGACTCAGTTGGTTTGCGGCACACTTACGTCTCCGCTGCAAAGACCAACTGGTTAGTGCACTTTTGGGAGGACCATATGAAATACAAGTGCACTCTGTGGGCATAATGCAGAGTTTTAACGTTAGAACAGTTGTATATATCCTAACCACTAAGCTTTAAATAAAAATAATGAATTCCTAATGATTTAGCTAATTATAGATACTTCTCCTGTACGTGTAGAAAGCCCTTGTTGAAGTTATGTCGGATTTGAGGTACTCACAGCGGTGACTATGAAGGGTATCATCTTCTTGGATGTGACTTTGAAAATGAAGGGAGTGTGTTCCTTTGAAATATCGGTGAACTTGTATCACAACATCCCAGAAGACAGAACTCGTCCTGCTGAAATCCATAAGGGAGTAATTTGTATCGTCTTCATCGTCCATTCCGTTTCCTCTACTCTCCTCCCCTCTCAACTCTACTTCTCTCGTCTCCTTTCTTTTTCTGTCATTCCTTTCATACCTTTATCTCGTTCCTTCCTTTCTTCGTTAAGACAGCGAGTTAACTTACACCTGTGTCCTTCAGATGGCACAGTTTCGAACATAGAGCTACCATCTGTGTTTGTACGTGAAAATTATTACGTAATTCGCTTAGTGGGGGTGGAGTCCAGCTGGGTCCACTCGGCACGTCGGCCACTGATTGGTCTATTGTACCTGCCCCGGGTGATTATGATGGAGAATTTGGTGGAATGAAGATTGGCAGGGGAAACCGAAGTACTCACAGAAAACCCGCCCCAGTGCCACTTTGTCCACCACAAATCACACTTGACCAGACCCGGGCTCAAACCCGGGCCGCCGCGGTGGGAAGCCAGCTACTAACCGCTTGAGCTATGGCGCGGCCAGATTATTACGTAGCGAGAACAAAGAAATATGCAAGCATAGATAAGGCACATACATAAAAATGTCAATATTCTGTGACGTTATATTTACTGTCATTATAAGCAAAAAAAAAAAATTGTATATACATGTGTCCTATTCTGAACGGTTTTCGAAATAGAGCTATTTCACTGTGCAGCAGCTTGGATTTGACGCACAATACTGTCCAGTGTTATCGGCCCCATAAACAGCGTCGATATGCACTCAGACGAGCAACACGCTATGTCCTCACACAAGTTGCAAAATGCATTGATGTTGACAGAGGAATTTTCGAAAATGTATTATATTAAGTAAACTCTACCAATTTTTGTCACTTGAACAATAAATACCGGTATTAGAAACAGTATATAATATCTCTTTGTTATCAAAAATTTTGGAACTGTACAGTGATATAACTCTACCTCGGAAACTGTTCGGAACAGGACACATGTACATATATACATTTTTGCTTAGAATGGCCGAAACTATGTCCTCCCAGGATCGTGACTTCTCGTCCTGAGACATTCTGTATGTTAGTTAGATTAGCCTGAGATTTCAGAAGGATAAGCCGTAAGAAATATACAGGATCAGTCTGCAGGCTTCAGGTCTGTGTGATGCAGGTTGCAGGTCCAGAGACGGTGCGCGAGTCCTGACCTCGGTCACGTTGCTCCAGATACAGACAAAATAGCAACCTGCAGATCGCGGGTCGCTGGAATTCGCCTCAAGGTGTCCTATTACGAAACCAGTTTTGGTATCTGATAGCAGTTTAGTTGGTTCGAGTGCTGTCCAAAGGTCTTGCACAAACTTAGTAGTAGCTATGGGTCCTCAACTGCACTATACCGCGACTTTATGTTTATGGCAGTATAAACGTGACATCAATCGTGGACGAAATTCCACAATTTAAATCAAGTTCAAGTTTCCTAATTGATTAATGTAGCGGTAATCAAGAAGAACAAATGCAGTTGAGTGAAATTTTGACGTAAACATATTATCCAACGATAAAGTCAAGTGACAGGCTTTGGTTATAACGCCGATTATATTACCACAGTACTAGCTGCAGAACAGGATTTACATTTGGTAATTTACGACCGGAGTTCAATTCCCGGCAGACGCAAGAAGATTTTTTTCTTCTCCACGGTGTCGAGACCAACTCTGGGGTCCACCCAGCCTCCTACTGAATGTGTACTGGGAGATATTTCCCCGGAGGTAAAGTGGCCGGGGTGTGAAGCTGACCACTCACCTCCAACTAGTACCTAGGTCAAGAATGTTGGAGATATACCTCAACTCCTCCATACGTCTTCATGGCGTGGTGCTCAATTGAGCAGATGCATAGCTTACATTTGCGCTTTTACCGAATGTCACAGTTTACTGATTGGCGTTTCGCATTCGGGAGGTTCCGGGTTCAGATCTTGTCCTAGTGACTTTTCTTTTTGTTTTCCTTATGGTCTTCAGATAAATGTTGAAGACAAGAATACAAAGATCTTCCCATGCTTAATTAAGCAAGAAATTATGAAGACATATGGAGAACTTCAGGTAATAGCTCTACGCATGTTTAACTTCGGAACTAATTGGAGGGTGACTGGTTTCACGCCCCGGCCGCTTTACCCTAGCACCCATTGGATACGAGGTTGAGTGATTCGGAGAACTGATCTGGACTCTGCGCGGAACAGAATCACTCTTGCTCCCATATAGAACTGAATCCCAATTTCTCGGTCTTCCGGGCTGTAGTCTAATTGCTATATCGACTGGGTACGGAATTGCTTCCTTCCCGATCCTTTAAAAGTTACCATTCACAATAATCACCTTAGAACACTATATCCCGCAGCCTATAACAGTGCTAATAAAGAACAAAGAACATAATATGTTGGCTTAAATAAGGTCTGAAATTTGTAAAGATGATGTATCGATACATTTATTCTGTTTCTGGACATTATCGATCGTCCTGTCTAAAGCATAACATTTCGGTCATTGGATCCTGTCTCCGTTGTCAGGCAAAATCATACTCAGCTAGTCCATATCTCCGGAGACAGGGACTAGTTCTAGTGATTGGACCCAACTGAGTAGGCTTTCACCTGACAGAATCCGGTCTCCGAAACTTTGTGTTTAGAATAAAAATGTCCCAAAACACAATAACTGTATGTTGGCCTAAGTTAAAGGCAAAAGTAAATCGTTAAACATAGTGGTGTGGCCTTCAGCAGGAATATGTCCATTAGCTAAGAATAATATGCATTATGAATAATATTCTAATGAGTTAAAGGAAACGAAATTTATAATTTACCTTAACGACTGTTCTGTTTCGTCTTCTCTAATGGAATGTCACGTGATTGCACTTCGGGTCTCAGGTTAAAGAACTATTATCTAGACTCCAAGATGAACTAGTTCTTTGCTTGATAGCAAACACAACACTGGCTCACTCTATTAAACAGATGGGCTTAGTTCTTCAAAACACGTGTGTTTACATTGCACAACAAATATTGACACAGTGTCCTATTAGACACCGTACCAAACTTATGCACCTACTTTATACGCTGATAATTTCTTTTCAATTTGAACTTCTTTGTCTCTTTCGATGTTATGTAAAGTTTACATGAATTAAGATTAAATTATATGCAGCTAAATATTTCCTTAAGTAATCGAAGTTTCTGTGAATACTATTTTATACAGCAATTATCCAGTTATTGCTGAACTGTGTGGTTCTTAATCTTCACACTCCTAAAATAAACTTCTGTCGAAACTGGTAGCTGCCATTCTTGCGACTTATAGCATTCAAATGCCTTCTAAAGTCACCATGCAGCAGTATTAGCAGTTCTACGTAGATGGCTTCAAATGGAAACAATGTGTGTCACGAAACTGGGTAAGTTTACCCTACGCGAGATGCAGATTACTGGACCATTTAACGATGCTGTATATCGTCACAAGAAATACGAAGATAATTATAATTTTATGTTCTATTTTAATGTGCTCTCTCATTCACTAGAAGGGGCTCGTAGTAGCGTAGTTGGTTGAGGCATTATGCTACAAGCCGGATGGTCGCGGGTTCGAGTCCCGAATAGGTGGATTTTTTTTAATTTACCTGATCCTTCCAGCTGCACTATTGCCCTGCGATCGACTCAGCCTCTAACAGAAATGAATACCAGGAATCTTCCTGGGGTGTAAAGTGCGGCCGGTGCTTAAGACTTACTCACGTATTTATAAATCCTGGGTTAGTATCTTAACATAGACAACAATCTACTCTCTCCACGCCTTTTACAATTCACAATCACCTTACTGTTTTATGCTACATACCGGTAAAAGGTGAGCAGATGTCAGAGCCCCCAAGAAAAATTCAAGTACGACAAACATTGACAGAAGAAGCCAAAATTGCGATGAAATATTCTTTCACTTCAACTCAGGGCATCCGCAACATAAAATCGGGAGTACCGCAAGGAAGTGTTCTGGGCCCATTCCTATACTTGATATATTCGGCTGACCTACCAACCACCGACAACACAGTATTGGCCACATTTGCTGATGATACGGCGATACTCACAGCGAACCATAACCCGATAACTGCCTCCGCAAACCTACAAAACCACATAAATCTCCTACAACAGTGGTTCCACAAATGGCGCACGAGCATAAACAACGAGAAATCAGTCCGAATCACCTTCACCAATCGCCGAACCACTTGTCCGCAAACAACAATCAACAACAGGAACATACCACGCAACGCCGAAGTCAAATACTTAGGTCTTTACCTAGATCAAAAACTCACGTGGAGGACTCATATCAAAAAGAAACGCCAACAGTTAACGCTGAAAGTGAGACAGCTGCACTGGCTGCTAGGAAAACGCTCGCAATTGTCCCTGGAGAACAAAACCCTGTTATACAAGGCACTCTTAAAACCTATATGGACCTATGGCATCGAGCTGTGGGGCTGCGCTCGACCATCCAATACCAAAATCCTCCAAACATTCCAATCGAAAACACTACGAAGAATCACAGGCGCACCATGGTACGTAACAAACGGAACTATCCACAACGATCTCAACATACCCCTCATCACGGAAGAGATCAGAAAACATACCACCAGACACCGTACTCGGATAACAGGACACGAGAACCCGCTAATCGTTGAATTAACGAAACCGCACCCAGCAGCAAGACGACTGAGGACAACTTGGCCAGAAGACTTATTTAACTAAAAGGTAGAGTACTGCCACTGGGCAGCTGCCGCCTTCACGACATAAGCACCCATCGCATTTACTTATTACTTGCAGTTTTCAAGTAGATTGTAAATTGACGTAAAATAAAATATAAAAAAAACTTCAACTCAGTATAACCATGTTATGACCTGACCTTTTCTCTTCATGTTTTTCGTACATTTAGAAATTGGAAATGTTGGCTCCTTCAACTCTACAACCCGGAAGAATAGTCAGTATGCAAACAGTCAAGAATTAACTGATGTTTATTGTGCACATTTTAAGAACGCGGAAGGCATCTAGTGTAACCGCCTCAACTGATCTTCGTTTCGAGAAAAAAAAGCACTGGTTTGCTGTACTGGTAGCAATAGCCCGAAGAGAGTGTTCGACAATTTATTTCGGGATGGACAGAGTGACATCCTTCTGAAGGTAACTCGACAAAATTCTGACCCAGAGGGAGTACCTGAATATGGGGGAGAACCATCCACCGAGCTGTAGTCATGAACTCTAGAGAGCTGAGTTGAATGTTTTTGACGGTAAATAAGTAAGTGTGGTGGCAGGCCGCGCCAGAGCTCAAGCGGTTAGTCGCTGGCTTCCCATCGCGGCGGCCCGGGTTCGATCCCGGGTCTGGGCAAGTGGGATTCGTGGTGGACAAAGTGGCTCTGGGGCAGGTTTTCTCCGAGTACTTCGGTTTCCCTTGCCAATTTTCATTCCACCAATTGCTCCACACTCACCCTCACCTATCATCTGGGGCTGGTACAATAGGCCATAAGTGGCCGCAGTACAAGGACTTAGTCCCACCCCACTAGCAATAAAAAAAGTGGGGTGGCAAGTGAGACGGCCAGGCAAAGAGATAGTAGTCGCAGAGAGAGATGTTTAAGAATTATGAGTATTAACGGGAACCAATTTAATGAGAGACGTATGGCAGGTTGCCGTGACAAACAATGAAACTGTTAAGTGCGAGGGAGTCAGTAAATAGGTCACAAATTGAAGTATAACAACTGTAATGGATGTAATAGGTTTTTATATGTGTCACTAGGTAACAGCACAGTCCAGCTCCATGACAGTCTAGATAACAGACACGCATGAGAATATTAAGAGGCTGGTTTCAGTAGTCAAAATGGCGATCGTGCTTGAAAGGTGTAATACCGAAGAGCAGAGTTCTTCTGTGCTTTTTATTGTGTGAAAAAGATCCAATGCGAAGGATACTCATAAAGAAATGTTGCCTGTTTTGGGGGAGAAGTGTTTGTCGCGCAAGGCGCTTCACAACTGGGTCGAGACATTTTCTCAAGGACGTTCGAAAGTCTCAGATGATTAAGCGGAGGTGCAAAAGTAGCTGAGACAACAGTCAAAAAATTGCTCTGCTGCGGGTTTCGACATACTGGTAAAGCGAACGGACAAGTACAAGTATATCAATGTTGATGGAGGATATATCGAGAAACAAATTTTTTTCCCACGTTCGAATATCGCATGTTTTACGTTTTATATCAATTTGTGACTTATTTACTCATTCTCCCTCGTATTGTATGTAATTAGAAGGTAGTGCCGTTCACAAACCATGGTCTTGTCTGTCGAGAACTTGTTCCATACTCACGCGTAATTCTCTGAAGATTATTTTAAAATAGATCGACCATATGAATGGGCTAGGGGCAGGTACCTCGCGGATGGAAACTGCACAGTGGGTTAAGCAATGGTTCCTTGTGACCGACCTGGCGAATGAAAGTCGTGACAGCGGTGGGGTCACCCCTGGTGATAATAATGAGCGATGGCATGAATGAGATGCGATCTCCATCCACCTGCCACAATAAATAAAATATAATAGATAAATAGGCAGAAATATCTGTAGAATATTTTATCGCAAATATATCCGTACTGCCTTTTGGGCACGAATGCAATCTAATAAAATATGCAGAAGTTAATCGAGAAATGTATTAGAAAATATACAAATAACATTGGATCTGATAACCAATATATATTTGTTGTCTATGTTTTTTATAAGATGTCAGCTCTTATTTATTTTCAGTGTGCAGATTTCGGTATGTATGTGGAAGCACACTATGGACAGCGCCTTCATGAAGCAAGTGCTCAACGAATTAAAAACTACGCCATGAAGTCGTGTGGGGGGTGGATATATAGATCCACATTTTTTTGACCTCGGCACTAGATGAAGGTGAGTGGTCACCTTCACGCCCCTGCCGCTTTACTCCCGGGGAAACAGCCCCCGGTACCCATTGGATCGGAGGCTGGGTGGGCCCCATAGCTCACGGAATACATTTATAAGTTTGGAATGAACTCCAAAATAACTATCGAGTGTTTCCGTAAATAGCATTAACCGATTGTTCCTTGTTTTCTGTGATGTAGGAATAGAATTTTTAAACTTATGATTCAAGTGTTTTAACTTTCGTTCACATTTCGGATTACTTATTCTTACAGCGAATTCCTTCAACTCTTCACATAACACATTCAATTTCTCTCAGCCAATTAACTGAGTGTTCGGAATTGAAGAATTGAAGTCAGGACATCTCGCTTCACAGGTATCATATTCTTTGATTTATTCAAAGAAATTATTCTCCTACCTGCATTTTGCTCTTGAAGTCAACACCTTTTGTTATAATACCCCTCCAAATATTTCGAATTCTTTGCTTATTTCACCCATGTTGTACATTCAGCCTATATTTTATTGATTTAATTAAGAGATATATACGGGATGAAAAGGAGAGTTTGAGAAGTTTTCAATTTATTTAGCACTTCGTTATCAAATACTTTAAATGTTTTGAATTTAAGAGTTATCGATCAATTTTGGCAGACATGCAAGACAGAGGTATGTAGCATCTGATTTTACATTAAAAAATTCTACATTTTACCAGCGGAATATATTTATGTCTTTTTCAAAACAGACAAATATTATTTCTCTAAACATCATTAATCAGCTGATCTCTATAGCGGAAACGAATTCAGTTTTCTGCGAGGTGGGAATTGAACTTGTGTTACTGAAGCGAGCGTTCTTATCAGAAGATCGGGCTGACGAGATCTGTAAACCTTGTGAAAAAGTTTATGCTTTTTCTGCATTCAGAATGAATTGTGTATCATTTCCCCTACGAATTTTCTTTCTCACTCACAATTCTACTGCTCTTTTGTTCTATTTTTCTCTCATTTAAAGGAACAAATCCCTGTATCGGTACACAGATTAGGTGAATAACATTAATTTTTATTTTTCAGCTTTGCATTCTTTTCTCCATTTTGAAAAAAATAAGCGATTAACGGAATTTGTTTATCAACTTACATTTTCCATTATATCATTCTCACACAATATTCAAAGCAAGTTCTGAAAAATAATCCGTCGCCTATACACAAAATCACTGCACATTTGTAAAAGCTAAATGTACTTGTTATTGCCACTATGAACAGAAGTAAACTGTCATAACCTTGATCTGTAACATCAAGTCGGTAGAAAGAATGTACACTTTCAAACACACAGAGCAGCAGTAATTAAGGCACAGCTGCATATGTCGTTTTCACCGTGGCACTGAATTCTAACTGCTACCTACTTCAACGAAAGTTTAGTGCATGTTATCCAAACTGGTTATGTGAATTATACCTTAAAAATGCAATAGGGGAAGGAGGGAAGGAGGGAATGTTATGACGTCATATATCAACTAAGTGTGATACTGACCAAGCTATCTTCTACGCTGTTTACGACAAAATGAAAATAACTTGTGCTAGCTACACTTTATTATTTGATGATCAATACATTCAGATCAAACGAGTATCCATTATATACCACAAATGTAATCTTTTGTAATTTCATTGCAAAGTATTTTGCCTGAAACTTGCAATACCTGTCGTTGTATAAATTTACTATAATGTGTTAGTTCCATTTTTTTTAAAGCTGGGATGATACACTGACTACAACTGTTATTTTGGATTTTATCCATCGTCATAATTTCCTAAAGAAGAGATAATTTTCGGAAGAGTGGTTTACTAAAAAACTGGACATTAATAGAAATAAAAAAATGCCTAATTATAAACTGCTCGTCCCTTTTAAAGTCATGGTAGTAAATATGGCGATTAATGGTTTACAACAAACAGATGTACAGTTGAAACAAAACAAACTCCGTGGCCTGTAGTCCGCAAGCGAACTACACCGACCAAGCGACCGCCGCTTGTCGGCGAAGTTAGTCCCAACTTTAGCGGATAGAGGGTGTCGCGTGGTCAGCGCAACGGATCCCCACGGCCGTTAATCTCGGCTTTATAGACCGGCCCCGCTATTTCCAAGAAATAGCTCCTCAATTATCCTCACGAGGCAGAGTGGACCCCTTTCCAGACCCGCTACTTCTCAGAAAATCTGTTAGCGCCGGGAATCAAACCAGGGACCTCAGGACCTGTAACCAAGAACTCTGACCACAAGACCACAGAGAGAAATATTTTGGTTAACGACCTGTGGCCAGCTAACAGTTACGAAAATAACAATTCAGCTCAATTCTTTATTTATGTGCTGATCTCAAGACCCAGTGGCCAATAGAGGATCAGCACGAATGGAAACGAGTGCGAATTCAAATAATTCAGTTCAATAAATTCTTAACACTTAACAGCCCGGAGACAAATTTCAAAGTGAGTACAAATATAATGAAAAGAGAACGAAACACAAACAGAACACAAAAAATGACAGTTTGTGAGCTATTAATTCATTTCACAAATTTATTTACGTGCAAACTTAACAGGTCAGAGGAGAATTATAAAGTGAGCACGAGTAAGAAGAAAAACAACAACAAAACACTTCCAAATAAAATACAAAACAATGCAATTTAAATAATAAGAAAAATTAAATGTATCCCTGTAACAGGCCGTGGAGATGTTGAGGTTCCCATATTTTCTATACAGTCGGCTCATAGAAGGCTGTAAGGTTTAAATAATAATAATGTCACGTGTTTAGAGTGACTATAGACGGGGTTTGGATTGGTCAATGGATTTAATGACCATTTACACACAAGACTCGGAACTACAAGCAACAAAACGCTACCGCTTATCTACACACTTCACAAATCACTACAGCACACTCTAAGCCTCTGTCTTTTATAGTCTTCTCTAGTCGTTGCTTGGTAACAGCTCTCAACAATGGAGATTTTTCAGCTTCTGTGCCCATGCCGTTGTCCGCTGGCTAATAATACTCAGAACTGAACTCACTGTCAAAGTCAAAGTCACATTACGACTGACAGTAAGTCAGTAAGTCTTGGTGTAGAGCCCCGCCTAAGGCTCATGAGCAGATATTTATTACTGTCTGACAGTTACGGTCTTGTTTTTTGTGGGGCTCCCTCTCTGACGAGAGGACGGGTCTGTCTTTTGTATTGCTGCTAGCCCTTGCCAGTTCAGTCTTCCTCGGGTCCGAGTCCCTAAGGACTCGCGACCATATTTTACTGTCTCAGATTTGAGACTTCCCTTTTCGTCGCCTCATACGACTCGCAGGGTCACGGTGAAGGTATTCGACCCCGCCTCCAGACGGGTTCCACTCAACTCAAAGTCAAAGTCAAAGTCACATTGCGACTGAATTCAGCGCAAGAAAACTGTTTATATTTTGGGGTATGACACCGTATAGTCTGATTGAATTTCATCTGTGTTTTGGAGGAATGTACTAGCTACAATTTCAGAGCCAAAAAGGAAACAAACCATGCAACAGTAAGGAGCAAATGCAGGAAACAGAGCTGCTTGCTTTTTACTTGCTTGGCGTACACTTTCACCTTGAAGATGGAGGAAGCATGTTCCCCGAAAACGTTCATGAACTTCTACGGGCTATATGACATAGCGTTTCAGAAGACAATATCTTTCAAATTTCCTAAATGTTTTTATGTGAGGGAGAGTCAGTAAATAGACCACAAATGGAAGTAAAACAGCTGTAATGGATGTAATAGGTTCTCTATGTGTATCACTAGGCAGCAGCACAGTACAGCTTCATTAACTAGCAGACGTGCATAAGAATTTTCAGGGGCTGGTTTCTCTAATCAAAATGGTGACGGTACTTGAGGTTTATAATACCGAAGAGCAGAGTTATCTTATGCGTTTTTAGAGACAAAAGGACTCAATGAAAAGAATATTCGTAAATAAATATTTCCTGTTTACGGTGGGAAGTGTTTATGGCTTAAAGAGCCCCACAACTGAGTGGCAACTGTTTCTCTAATGACGAAGAGGTTGAAACGGAGGTGCGGAAGTGTTTGAGACAATAGTCGAAAGATTACGGGTTTCGACGCATTGGTAAGGGGATGGGACAAGCGTATCAATTTTGGCGGAGGATATGCCGAGAAATAAATGTTTCTTCCAGATCATAATATCTTATATTTTACGTTTTATATCCATTTGTATATTTGTATATTTACTGACTCTCCCCCGTAGTTTATCATCCACTGAAAATTTGGTAAGACCTGACGCAAATTAATCCAACAACTCGAAGAATAGAATAAATTCATACCGGATATACAGTATTTATACAGGCCTATAGGAATACAAATTTTGAGACAACTACCGAGAAAGTTGGCTCAGTTCTTATACGTGATAGTCATTAAGTTCGTGGAATGTGGAATGTGGACCTGTCGTCTGACAGATTACTGATGAATGAAATTACAAGGTATTCACATACACTTATACAGATCCACATCGGCCCTCAAAATAGTTGCCGTTGGTCGCTATGCAAGTCTGCCAACGTTGATATAGCTGTCGAAAACATTGCTGAAACATATTGGCAAGAAATTCCTGTACGACCCTTTGCGGCCATTCCACGAACTTATTGACTGTGGCAGTATTCCTGAATTTTAAACTAGATGCATCCTAACCTGGGCAGGCACATCGATTATGCTGACCAAGGGGTTTCATATTAATTACTCTGCTATTTATCCCTACAGATTTTGAGTTGCTGAGATCAATGTTAAATGAACTGCAAATAAATTAATATAACCGTTAAGTCGTGACTTACGTATGCAAACTGAAGCCAATTTCGTAATACTGCCGAAATTGACGTAAATTATCAGTTGGCAATCTCTGACGTAGGACTGTCTTTTTATTCTATTTACACTTTAACTCCATTCACTTATAGATGGTACAAAACTACATGCTTTCCTATACACAACCTACAGTTTTTACCGCGTGACCTTATAGGATATTGTTCAAGTTACAAGATAATGACATAGATAACGATTTGAAACGGTTTGTTTCTCTTTGTGGGAACTGTGCAGTTAAAATTAGCAAAGGTGTTTATTTGTCATTTTATGTGACTGTTTTAGTGATAAGTTTTCCAATACAACATTTCAAGGATTTTTTTCCTCCAAGAGGGCATGTAATAATAAAGGGACGTACAATAAGTATATATAACAAACAAGAAAACAAACTCCGTGATTTTAGTCCGCAAGCGAACTATACCGACCGAGTGACCGCCGTTTGTCGGCGAAGTTTAATGCTAACTTTTGCGGATAGAGGGTGTCGCGTGGTCAGCGCAACGAATACCCAAGGCCGTTAATTTCGGTTTTCTAGACCGCAGCCGCTATTTCCTTGAAATAGCTCCTCAGTTATCATCACAAGGCTGAGTGGACCCCGTTCCAGACCCACTACTTCTCCGAAAAAATCTGGTAGCGCCGGGAATCGAACCCGGACCTCTGGATCTGTAGCCAGGAACGCTGACCACTAGACCACAGAATACAGAAATAAATATACACATAAATATTTTTTCAACAGAAAAGATTCTATGCGTCTTCATTCTCATCGTCTGATTATTAGTTCATTTGGCACCCAGTTGCAAGAGGTAGGATGTGCGAAACGTTCTCTACCGTACTTTATTGTAAACCTCCTCTTCACGATTTGAACATCAGCGTCAAAAACGAGTTTCTGACGACAAAGTCATGGCGTTTTAACCATTACATGTTTTGCAGAGAAAATACCACTACCAAAATTTATTTATATTATATGTGATGTGACGCTGTGCAGCATGGTAGAAATTTGCCGACGTTTCGGAAGAACCTACTGCCGTCGTCTTCAGTGTCGAGGAAACAAGCAGCAAACACTCACATTCTCTTCGACACTGAAGATGTAGAAATATTCCTCCGAAACGTCGGTGAAGTTATATTAGACTACAAGGCGTTCGATCCCAGAAGACAGTAATCTTCACGGTCATTATGATCACTGATAGAAGTGCAATGCAACATGATTTTTAAAACAATAAGAATCATCAGACAGGAAACTAAAAAATAATCAGACAAAATAAAATCTTCTGTGGTCTATCCGTCCTACAGTCCTGTGCTAGGACGAGACACTAATCCTATGAATACAGTCCCTCCTCAAATTGAGGTTTCGAGTCAATTATAAGCCCATGTCTCAATACGTTATACGAACTGCCTTCATAATTTTCGAGATAGAGATTACTTACTTACTTATGGAGCTGAGCCCTTCAGGAGGAGCTGCAAAATCTGCAAATACTCAAGAATTTCCCAGCATTTTATGGAACCCGAAGGTTCATTACCGTGTTCACAAGAGCTCTCCACTAGTCCCTATCCTGAGCCAGACCAAACCAATCCACACCATCCCATTTTATCTCTCTAAGACCCATTCTAATATTGACCACCCACCTACGTCTTGGTCTTCCCAGTGGTCTCTTTCCTTCTGGCTTTCCCACCAATATCCTATATGCATTGCACTTCTCCACATTCGTGCTACATGCCCAGTCCACATGATCTTCCTTGACTTCATCATTCTAATTATACTTGGAGTAGAGTACAAGTCGAGATAGAGATTATCTAAAACAAAACTTGTACAACTTACTAATTAAAAACAACAGGTCTTCACTCAGTTACGTTGGAGTCAGTTCCGCTGTGACGTTTGCTTTCTCCACTCCTTTAATACGACGACACAGTACAGAATAGAAGCCGCTGAGTAGAAAGAGATTCCCAGACGTGCCTTGCACGGGATACAGACATGCACTGAGATGATATTCTGGGGCATATCTCGGCTACTGTGGATTATCACAAGGACTCTTATCGATTGTATTAAGTAAGAAAATAAAAATCCAGTATGAGAACAGCCAGTGCAAGATTTTTGGATGAACTAAGATAACCTTTACATCCAACTAAAAAGTCTTCTCTATGCGTGTCGCAACGATTTGGGATTTATTAAAGGAAAATAACAAGTACATATCCGGTATATTATACATATAAGCTATTTAATAGTGAATCTAGACAATTTCAGCATTTGTCCTCTTTTGTATGAGGCATATAATATACAGAATATCCTGAGAGAAAGCGGCCAAACAGAAGATTGTTATCATGTCATTTTGAACAAGAATTTTCACATGACTGTATGTCCTATTTGTAAAGGGCAAGACGTTATTTTTTGTTAAAAGATATTACAAAGCAAATATATGATAGTAAATTGTTTCAAAACTGGCATAAAGGTAAGAAAATAAAGTTGTCCCTGCGCTTAACTAAGAATTACGCCATGAAGGCGTATGGGGGAATTTATGTACAGATACTTTTTTTTGACCTCGGCACTAGATGGAGGTGAGTGGTCAGCTTCACGCTCCGATCGCTTTACCCCCGGTGAAAGAGCCCACGATACCCATTGGCTAGGAGGCCGGGTGCGCCCCAGAACCGGTCTGGACGACGTAGAGAAGCGAAAATTTTTTACCCTCCCGGGACTCGAGCTCCGAACCCTCCGTCGTCCAGTGCGTAGCCAGTCGCTATACCAACTGCACTATACCGCCTCCTATTTCAACACTAGCATATGGAGGAAAACAAGTAAATCACGAGTTGCACGTATTGGTAGGTTTCTCGGTAATACAGAACAAATAAGGAAAGATCCTGAAACTTTTGGAAGGACCATTAATTCGCTGATATATCGTGCTAGAAATCATGTTAAAGCCGAAGGGCCATAGTTTGTACATCTTTAGATGAATGAATGTAGAGTAAGTGTAATGCAATGCGATGTAAATAAATTTTGTGTTATTTAAATTATGTTTGCTTTACTTATTGAAAAAGAAGCGGTATCTGAGTTCGTTGAGGTACTATGATACAAACCGGAAGGTCGCGGGTTCCACTCCCGATGACGTGGATTTTTTTTTTAATTTACCTAATCTTCCAGCCGCACTATGGCCCCTGGGGTCGACTCAGCCTCTAATAGAAATGAGTACCAGGGTTGTGAGTCCCGAGAGAAACCTGCAGACATGGAGGCAGAGCGGGAACATGGAGTTTTAACGAGTTGCGACCAGCCGATGTTAATTTCACTTAGAATAACTAGCCGCTAATGAACAAGCCGGTATCTCTAATGGGGACTGGCACATGCGACAAGGATTATTGTCGTTAATAATGGGTGACGTCACGATTATTAGGGTTCGTCAACAAAACAATTAGAAGGTTCGTGTTTTCACGTCCTTGTGATCTTGTCAAGCTTCTCTCGTTTGATTAACCCGGCAACAAGAAATAAGCGTTGTTGAGGGATATACGTGTACACTGTGCTGAAGATACTCTGATCCCACTGTAGTTCGTCCAGCATTAAGAAGGTAATCTAACAGTAACTTACGTACGGAGCCAAGTTGTTGGCTGTTTCCTCACAGTTGCATTTCATGTGGTTACCTTACTTACTAACATGACAATGACAAATATCAGTAAAGTAAACTATCCCTGTACCAGGCTGTGAAGTCCCATAGGGTTGTGAGACGTCCAGGGTCCCACATTATCCAGACAATCGGCTCAAAGATGGTGGTAAGGTTGTCAGCCGCGCTTTACTCCCCAAGAAAATTATTTAATTAATTCCTGGTACTCATTTCTGTTAGAGGCTGAGTCGACCTCAGGGCCATAGTGCGGCTGGAAGGATTTGGTCTATTGAAAAAATCCAGTGACCTCATCGGGACTTCAACCCGCGACCTTCCGGCTTGTAGCATAGCCGCTCAACCAATGACAATTATCAGTACTGTTATTATCTTGGGTAAAGTTTTTATAATTTACTTTTAAAATAATATATTAATGTTTTTGTTTTTATCATTATTCTGCTGGTTAAACTTAACACTTTCCCTCTGTGTCCCAACCTCTTATATGCTTAGTTTCCTGTACTTCAGACGTCCATTAAAAATTTTAGTTTTTCAATTTTGTTCCTGTGATAAGAAGTGTTTTCTACAGAAATAGCTAATGCTGGGTTTGGGAAAGGCGTATATGCGTGGACAAACCCTTACAACCAAGTTAACTACTTTATGAGAGAAGTCAAGAGGACACACAGAAATAAGATGGAACCCACCAATTCTGTTAGGAGCCAGAACTGGGCGAAGACATAACCTCTAAGACGACGGCGACTACTAAACATTTAATTAGTATATTAAACTAAGTAATTACCAGGAAGTTATAAAGACGTTTCTGCTCATAACTGCTGAAAACTCGGGGTTCTAGAAATCTTCCTTCTGTGTAGAAGGTCTAATCAAATTTCAACTATTAAATTTCCATTTCTTTTCGTAAGATAAACTCACATTGATGATAATCTTATAGTGGCCTGTTATTACGTATTGTGTAAAATTTCCAGGCTATTACAAAAACGCTGTATGATTTAACATTTGGAAAAGACACTTCTATGTTCAATACAAGAAAATATGGGGTTCTGAAAGTCTAAATTAAGTATCTGTAACATTTAACTAACCTTTAGTGGCTGGTAAACTTAGTATAAACCTAGCTCATAAGCGCCAAGAATGCTTTGCCTCTTACTTCCAGTCGATTCATAGAGAGATAAAATGTTGATTTAATTTGGCTTCTTCTTGCATTTTCTTATTATTTATGAAATTATGTCACAGACGGTATGTGCTGTCGTGGGCGGTCAATATCAACTCATTTTCTGAAGATGGGATTTTCATTATTTCTTGTCTACAAGTCCATCTTCCTATCTTGGAACCTTATCTGAAGAACCAGACCAGATCTTAAAGTCCATCTTAGGACACCTCCCGCACGCCATTCACATATACACAAGAGCTTAAACGAGCTTTGATGTCCCAAACACAGAGGTGGAAGTAGTTACAAGACTGGTCGCCCGGCTGCTTGGCAATTTCGACGTCTCCCAAAACAAATTTCAGTCTCTGATAGCGCATGCATTCACTGAGATCGCGATTAACATAAGAGTGGACCAGTGGACGGGTGATCTGTGGTCGTTGTAGTCACAGATGGGAATTGTGCCCCTTCTTTTAGATTTGCGAAAGTTCAGAATGAAGTGCAGTTTCATAGTAAGAATTCTGAGATTAATCGTCAGGTCGCAGTGAATTGCCGAAGACAAATTTCCGTTTCTCCTGGCATGAATTTTCAGTGAAATCGTGAAAAAATATACAAAATGGATAGACCGATGGAAGGTTTATCTGAATAAACTGTTACTAAGGTAGGATGAATATTCGGAACATTTGTACACTGCTAGAGAATGAAAGCCAGTAAAGCTTATTTAGAAAAAGAAAGTTGTAATATGCATACGGAAAATAGAAAAGATTTGTTGCATTTGACGTTTTTTTGGTAATATTCAGTTGCTTACTAATAAAAGGGAAGAATACAAAATGTAAATTGGAAACAAAACGGAGCGTATGGTGGTAATTTTGGAATAACGGTTATTAAGGAAACTTATAAAGTGTCTCTTGTTATTCATTTTGTATCCGAAGGCCAAACCATTCAACCGCCGAGTATTACACTCTGTCACGCTGTGACTAAAAAAATCTCTCTGTTGGTCAGTGTCGAACTAGATAATGACCATTGTGATGCTCTGTTGCGAGTTGAAAGAAAACGACAGGTTACACAATTCTGACGAAGGTTTCTGGCTATAAGCAAGATTTGCCGAAAACTATTCATCTAGGTACGAGAAGTTTATCAAGCTTAGTATATTAGCATAAACGTAACTGTTTCCCCTAAATTTCGCAAGTTATAGAGGTAAGTTATATTTTACGATTTTTAAAAACAATTCCATGTTGAAGTTCCAAAGGGCTTTATGCAGGTTTCAATCAAAAAGAACGGTTCGGATGTTGGCCAGAGGTTTACAACAGTTTACTTTAGAATAAGCTATAAAGTGTTGAAGCAAAGAAGGAATTAAAAGAACGAAGGAAGTGAAAGAAGGTAAAGTGGAAAAATAAAGGAAGGAAGAGAGATTAAATAGTGGAAGAGGGAATGAATGGAAATAAAATGAAAGGTTAAGCTGTCCCTGTACCTAACTACCGTATTTACGCATGTATAGGCCGCACATTTTTTGCCAAAAATTCAAGATGAAAACTGGGGTGCGGCTTATATTCGAAATATTCGAAATCACACTTCATTAAAAAAAATTATATTCATAATTAGTGATACAGGATGTTCTACTCCTGAAATAATATTCCAAGAAAATTATTTTTTCTCTAATTTCTGTCTGAAAATTGTGCTGCGGCCTATACACGCAGGCGGCCTATACATGCGTAAATACGGTAATTAAGCACTACGCCATGAAGACGTATGGGGGAGTGGATGTGTAGATCCAGTTGCTCTTGACCTCGGCGCTAGTTGCAGGTGGGTGGTCATCTTCATGCTCCGTCCGCTTTACCCCCGGACAAGAGCCCTAACCATTGGATATGAGGTTGGGTTGGCCCCAGAGCCTTTCTGGAGAAGTGAAAATTCTTTCCCCCACCGGGATTCGATCTTCGGACCCCTTTGGGCGTCCATTCCGTAGCCAGTCGCTATACCGACTACGCTATAATAAATAAATAGACCCTGAATAAAGGGAAGAAGAATGAAAGAAGAAAGAGGGAACACAATTATTAAATAAGGAAATAGGAAGACAAGAATTACTGAAGGAAGTGAGGAAGAAGGGAGGAAAGAAAAATGTCTGAAGAAGAAAAAGGAAAAAAAGAAAGTAACGAAAGAAAGATAAGAAGGTGAAGGAAAGAGAAGGATTGAAGAAAACTAAAGGGAAGTGGTAAGGAAAGAAATAACGGAAGAGAAATAATGGAAGATAAAAAGGAGGAAAGAATGGAAGAAGTGGGGTATGAAATTAATTTTTTTTTTAATTCGCTTAGTGGGGGGTGGAGTCCAACTGGGTCTACTCGGCACGGCGGCCACTGATTGGCCAATTGTAGCCTGCCCGGGTGATTATGATGCTGGAGAATTTGGTGGAATGAAGATTGGCAGGGGAAACCGAAGTACTCGGAGAAAACTACCCCAGCGCCACTTTGTCCACCCACTTGACCAGACCCGGGATCGAACCCAGACCGCCGTGGTGGGAAGCCAGCGCCTAACCGCTTGAGCTATGTCGTGGTCAAGTTGGGTATGAAAGTTAAAATAAAAGAATAATGAAAAACATGAGACAGTAATGGAGAAAAAGAAGAATGAATGTAAAGTAGAAAAAAGGGGAAGGAAAGGGAAAAGAAAGAAATGGAGAATGACCTATAGTTTTCTGCAGAGAGACTTATCGAAACCAGCTACAGAATGTTATGCTGTGCAGATATCTTGTTATTGGCATATATCATGGCGAGCATCTAGAAACATGCATGGCGCCAGGATGTTTACAGACTCGCACTGTCCATTTCGAATTTTATGATCTTTGATCAACTGTTGATTAATGGGTTCCTCAACATCTTTATTTCTACGCGACAAAGTACGTCTTGCTATATGTTCAGAGGCAAACCGATCATGCAATATAAAGTGAAACTGCTGATAGCGGCATGCGTATCTTACATCAGATGAAGAAATCACACCACTGCCAGATGGCCTCGTTTTTAACCAACCTACGAACCACAGCTCGCAGAATTATTTCATGGTTTGAATTTTCGAACAATTAGTTGTCACTGTGACAATTTATTTATTGTACGATTTCAGGGACACAGTATCTTTTTGAGGATGGAAAATTGAATGGCCTTACGCGTAATCCTTTCCATTCACAATACGATATATCGTTATTCGCTTCCTTAACGACACTTCACCCACTACGCAGTAATAGTTTCAAGCAGTAGCACTGCAGTGATTAACTGGAAGGAAAAGACAAACCCTTCCCTGTGCTTAAATGATTAAGCATCACGTCATTGAAACGTCTGCGGGGTGGAAGTACATCACCACCTTGACCTCGGCACTACATGAAATGTTCATATTCACATCCCAGTCTCTATACCCTGGAGAGAGGGCTTCAGGAACCCAATGGCTAGCAGATTGGATGAGCCCAACGGTCGGTCTGGACGCTGTGGAGAAGAGAAAAATCCTCTACCCTTGCCAGGAATCGAACCCCAGCCGTCAAGCTCGAAGCCTGTCGCTATCCAGGATAAGTGGAAGGTAAAGTAAAAGTAAGCCGGTCACGGTAGCCGAGCGGTCTAAGGCATGCACTGTCTTCGCTCGCTTGGAAACCGGGATCATGGGTTCGAATCCTACTCAGAGCATGGATGTTTAGTTTGTGTGTGTGTGCGTTTTTCTGTGTTTGTATACAGGTAGAGGCCTTGCGACGAGCTGATCACCCGCCCAAGGAGTCGTACCGAATGTGTAAGATCTAGAAAAACCGAAGTGAACGGAGAAGTTCATGGAGGTAGGACTAGGTCCACTGGGGCTGTAGTGCCAAAGAAAAAAAAAGTAAAATTAAAGTAAAGGTATCCCTGTAACAGTCCCTGGAGTCCTATAGGGTTGTGAGATATTGAGGTTCCCACATTCTCTAGACAATCGGCTCATAGATGGCGGCAAATTTGTCAGCGCTACGTGCCGGCCGCCCTTTACTCCCAAGAATATACCTGGCACTCATTTCTGTTAGAGGCTGAGTCGACCTCAGGGCCATAGTGCGGCTGGAAGGAGGATAGATGAAAGGTTGTGGACGAAAAAGTTCATGACATATTTGAAAGTCACTGTCCTGACATACGATTTGAAAAAGTGGGGGATACAATGATGAAAAAGAACAGTGAGGTCTCCGGGTGTAGAATGTAAACCGGAAGTGCACCAGTAGGAAAGAAGGCGAAGTTCCAGCAAAGGGATGTATTGGCCTGTTGTCTGTGTTGCATTGCCACATGTGTCGTGGAATCGGAGATTGAGTTTGGTGAAGATATCTGGTGAACGTCACTTGCCATTCTCTTTGTACTGGAATGTTGAACTCTTATCTACTGAATTGGCAAACTGCAGGCACAAGCCGGGTGTGCTGACATGCCTGTCCAGGTCAAAGTTCATCCCATTCCTATAAGCATGGGAAGGTCATATCTGTCTGCACACTCGCTCACTTTTTCATCTTCGTGACTATTTTACGAAAATCAACTAAATTTAGTATTCGGGATCCACGCCGACTATTTCGGAACTAACCAGATCTCGGAGGTGGGTCCGTATAGTAAGTCAATTCAGGACATGATAAATGACTTGCTTCTTCTTCTTATTTTTCTTCTTCAAAACTTTTTCCTTCATGTGCTTAACATCTTCAGATTCCATAGTAATCTGTTCTTCCCCCCCAATCTGTGTTCTCCTCCTCAATTTATCTGTTCTCCCCTCAGTCTATCTGTTCTCCCCCTCAATCTAGTTATTCTCTTCCTCAATCTATCTGTTTCCACCTCAATCTACCTGTTCTCCTCAAATATAGTTGTTCTCTTCCTCACTATATCTGTTATCCCCCCTCAATCTCTTTGTTCTATCCCTCAATCTCTCTGTTCTTCCCCTCAATCTATCTGTTCTCCCTCTCAATCTATCTGTTCTCCTCCTCAAGCTAGCTGTTCCCCTTCCCTCAATCTATCCCCAAAATGCATTTAAGATGAGTCTTCTGATCGCAAAGTACCCCAAAGGAGCGGAGTTCTTCTTCAGAATCGAGCGGTCTCTCAACTGGTCAAGACATTCCCCAGAATCATAAGGTATATAGTTGTGTTCTTGAGAGCCCAGCACTCACCATATCTTGAAATAGACGAATTCATTTAACACAGTCACATTCTATAGCTTAAAGACTCACTTTAATATTGTGACATGACGCCTGAAAGCTAAAATCTGCCCATCTGCTTCGCTGAGCACGTTCCCGTGGCAACGCGGAAGGCGCCGCTGCTGGACGACGAATAGTTGGAAAACGTTTCCACAACGAATACGACTGAAGAAGCAATGCATTGCCTACAGAGTCACGTCGATTCGTTCGTGACGCATAGAGAAACGTTTCCGTTACAACGGACAGGCAAAGGCTGTTCACACGGCAACGAAACGGTCGAAACAGTAACGGCTAGGAGCGCGAGAAATCCACTGTTGAAGGAGGTGGTCTCCATACGGTTCGACCAGCATCTACCTCAGGGAGAGAACTGACCAACAGGGACAGAATGCGACAGAGCAGAGAAGAGGGCAAAACACAGAAGACGGAGTCGGAAGTCAAAAGTGAAGTTTACCACGTAAGTGGTGTCATCATTGTTCGTAGCTACGAAGTGGTATAGTTACAGAAAAATTTTATTACGACTAATTGTAGTTCCGACTGGTGAATATCCAATAAATCGATTCATCTAATCTTGAACCCATTAATTACTCGTACTTGTCGCGTTACCAGGATACGTGATAATATTATCCTTCTATATAATCCTACGAAGTTTCAAGTGATCGTTTGCCTTTTAGACCGAGACAAACATTTTGTATGCATTTCTCATTCTTCTATAACGTGCTTAATACCTGTAATTACTTACTTACTTACTTACTCACTCACTCATGGAGCTGAGCCCTTCTGGAGGAGCCGCCAATTCTGCACCTATTCAAGAATTTCCCAGAATTTTATGGAGCCCGAAGGTTAATTACCGTGTTCACAAGAGCCCTCCACTTGTCCCTATCCTGAGCCAGATCTATACAATCCATACCATCCCATCCTATCTCTCTAAGATCCATTCTAATATTGTCCACCCACCTACGCCTTGGTCTTTCCTGTGGTCGCTTTCCTTCTGGCTTTCCTGCTGAATATCTGTAATATTAATATAAATTCCATCTACGAGTATAGTTAATACAACTACAGTAATTAATTCTTCCATTTCTCCTGTTAAGGAATGGGATCTGTGTCATACTAGTAGTCAGAATTAACTTCTGAAACGATGAATCCTTTTACAGACTTAGTGAATCTCCTTGGAAGAGGAGGCCGGCCTATCTCAAGACCTCTACCAGCACCTTGGAACACAGCACTTTACAGAAAATCATAGACATATGCATACCGAGATTTTAACCTGATATTCCAATATTCGAGTAGTCCAGAACCCTATATTCCTCAGAACTCGAGAGAGCTGTAAAATTAGTTCTTTCAGAAATCAACCACTTAAATCCATTTTCTCTTCAATTTATCAGTATTTTATACATTTTCACTACGTCAGTCAGCTTGCTTCTTGTTATTTGTCTCCGTCTGCAGACCGGTTCACGGTGAGCAGGACTTCAGTAAGTGACCCTACGTGCTTAATTATGACGCTGGTGTAGAGAATGGGAACACTTTCATTCTTACATTCTTCTATTTCTTATTCTACTTTCTTCTTCTTCTTCTTCTTCTTCATCACCACCGCCACCACCACCACCATCGTCGTCGTCGTCGTCGTCGTCGTCGTCGTCGTCGTCGTCATCATCATCATCATCATCATCATCATCATCATCATCATCATCATCATCATCATCTGAAGAAGAAGAAGAAGAAGAAGAAGAAGAAGAAGTTGAGCTGGTTAGCTCTTTCCTTCCTCAAACAAGAAGCAGCTTTGTGGATTACGAGTAATTCTACTTTTACTTGAGCAAGAGACAAATATATTGCAAAAACTCCTTTCAAGTCGAGTCGAAGTCTAATGTTACAACCCCTTCTGGGGATTACGACCACATTTTTATTACTGCCAGACAATTGCGGGCTCGTTGATATGGAGTACTCCCTCTCTGACGAGAGGACAGGTTATCGTTTACATTTGCTGCTGGCTCTCGTCAACGCGGTCATTCTCGGGTCCGAGTCCCGTGGGACTCGTGACCAAATGTTACTGTCTCAGATTCGAGACTTCTCTTTTCGTCGCCTCCGGCGACTACGGTGGAGGTATTTGACCCGGCCTCCACACGGGGATACCCCCTTTCAGATAGGACCAGCGTTTTTATTCAGAGTTTCCGTTCCTTAGACAGGTTGCCTACCACGGCTAACGAGTCCTGTCTACCCGTCACATAATCCTGGGAAGGAGCCCTTACCAGGCGCTACTCAGCGCGCCAGTGGGACCTCGCAGGTCACTACTCCCTCCAGTAAGAGGGCTGTCTCTTGTGGGGGTTCTAAACACTTGACTGCAGTTTCCTTTCATAATAAATGAAAATAGGCTCATGAGTTTATCATGCTGCCTACTGCGTGTACCTCATTATACTTCTGAATGTACAGGTTTTCATGTAACATAATGGGGACAGTACGCCGCTGGAAGGCAGCCAAAATCATAGTTTTTAATTTAGTACAATCAGTAACCGCATTATGGTGGAAACGTGAACATGTGAGGTGGGAGCGACATTAGAGCCGTTTGTTATAAGGTTCTGATTTGACGTAAACTGATAGAACTTAAAGAATATGCAGTTTTCGTTAACATAAACTTTCGCAAAATGTAAAGCAAGAACATGGCGGCTGTGTGAAGTTTCCTCCGCTTTCGATGTGATGGTGAGTACTAATAATCCACAGTAATTAGACATGTGAAATTTAGCACGGAAATATGCTATGAATATTCTTATTATGTATGCATGAAATGTTGGTTATAAATGAAAAGTTAAGAATAACGGGAGCGGTGCGAATCCTTGAGATTATCTTTATGCCAGAGAAATGCAACAGAGAATCTTTAGTAAAATAATAAATTACTCACAAAAATAAAACAAAATAACAATGATGACAATAACACATCTATAGAGCTAGAAACGTATGCCACTTAAATAAGGCGTTTTACGCTTTTCTATGAATTTCTTGCTCAGGAATATCACTACAAAGTGACGTCAGCATCATCTAGCATATTAAATAAATGAAAAAGGTGAATATTTGTTTGTTTTTTTCTAATACTTAGGATTCCTTCTCATTCATACACCTTGCGGGTTACTTATTTCAATGTTTTGGCAAAGTTTTCTTGTCAGGCTGACTGCAGGTTCCATGGTTTTCCGTTGTCACTATAGACGAATGTCTGGATGTTAGCCGTTGCTATATCATGACTGTCCTCTTTCAAGTCTCTGTCTCTTCAGCGCTTATGCAACTTAGCAGGTTTCTCAGCTCCTTGATCCTATACAGAGTCGGTAGAACTCCTTGGAAGGGGGATCAGCACGTCATAAGGCCTATATCTAATCATTCTTCGTGTGATCTATTAATTTCGTTCAGCGCTATAAGATAGGCCTACTTGTAATTGAAGCAGCGTAAATAACAGGAGACCTGTTTTTAAACTCATTTATCCTCAGGCTAGTTCGTGTTATTTTACGAGGGTGTACAGTTAAGCAGTTAAAAAGACAAGTAGGTCTACATGTCGCTTTCTGAACTTGTTTTGCGTCATGTAATTAAGACAGAGACACTTCCAAACACGTGCCACATTTTGGAGGTTCTTATGAGTAAGATGCTTAGAATGGAAAGTCAGACACAAACAAAATTAATTGAAAATACAAAAAGGCTATTAAAAAGTTTGAAACGCTGGGAGAATAATACATTTCCATGTTATGTAACACCCTAAGTGGCTTATGACCATCATCCATTTTAGGTACAAGTATATTAGTTTAATCCGTACACTCTGACGTAACAGCTGATAGACCATGCGAGTCGTCGGAGGCGACGAAAAGGGAAACCAGTTCCTGGGTACATAACTGGGCTACCCTGTCACTGGAGGATATAAATACGGGGACCTGGCCCTCCAGGTTGGGGGAGTCTCGAATATGAGGCAGTTAAATATGGCCGTAAGTCCCGAGAATGACTGCACTGGCGAGGACCAGCAGCAATTATAAACGACGGACCCGTTCTCTCGTCAGAGAGGACGCCCCACATCAAAAATCCTGCAACTACTTGACAGTAACAAAAATCTGGTCTCGGGCCCCAGATAGGGCTTGACACCAATACAGACTGGCAGACTGACTATCTGTCGTAATATAAGTATGACTCTGAACCTAGCCAGTGCTAGCCAGGTTAGCGAGTGGCAGATAAGGATGGCCAGTGACGGCCAGGAGGCCAGGAATTGCCGTCATGAGTCAGTTGTGGCCATGAGGATTTGCGAGATATTCGCCAGCCGGTAAGGATAATAATAGGGAAACTGAGGAATCTACATTGTTGGAAGCCGTTACCAGACAATGACTGGTGAAGACTTTATGTATGCTGTAGTACTGTGGTTTGTTGAATGCTTAGATCTGTTATAATTACCTGCAATTACGAGTGGTAAATGTTCAATAAATTCAATTAGCGATCCAAAATTAATGTCTAGTCGCTAACATGCCATAATACATTTCTACAGGTTGACCAATAAGTATGGTGTTCAACGTTTACATTTACATGCTGAATGCTGATCACACTCCTTAAATTAAACAAGAAGAAATGCCATCTCGGTCACTTTCCCAATCCTCTCCCCTTTAAATTTGACTCTGACAAAAGTCCGAAATTTTTTACGTGAATGTTAATAGTTTCCCGAAGTTATCTAATTTTAATTACTGATCTGTGATGGTGAAACAATACAAAGGTGTATAAATCAAGTTTTACTGCCCTATCAATTATTTGCGGAAGTGCAGTTCGAAATAGCCATAAAGCTTTAAAATCTTATTCAAGAAGTGGCCGGTTCGAGTCTTATCTGGGCAATTGGAACTCTAAATTGTGGTTTTCTTGGTTGTCTTCAATATTTCCTGGCGAACGTAATGTTCATTTCTTGAAATAGGCCGTCGCCGATTCAATCCACATTCTGTTATACTTCGCAATTTGTGCTTTTCCATTCAGTTCTTCGCTGTTTTCCTATATATTCGAAACAGTGTTACTAAAGTATTCGCTACAGCGCGCTTAAATGCTGGTTCAGATTTGTGGGCCCAGGAGTCATGTTTACGCAGAAAAACCCGTCATTCCGAGGTACTAACATTTGTGTCAAATACATTTTCAGAATCGGTACGTATATATTGTGACATGAGGCCTGGTAGTTTTTTTTTTTTTAATGCTATAGCAGCGTCATCAGCAGCGACTTGAAGCACAGAGCAAATGATGCTCGAGATGGTTCAAGTTCGTATTGCAACAGAGTGGTTTGAACGGCTGTTGTACTGCGATGTGGAAAGCAAATGGAAAAACTACCAAATTATCAAATTTCCTGGATAGTCTCTTTCCAAAAATAGAGACACCATGTATGCGATCAGAAGACGAGGAAAAAGACGTAAGAAGATGCTGGATGACCTTGGGAACAGAAGAGGATATTCTCATTTGAAGGAGAAAGCTCTAGATGGCATTAAGTGGAGGAACTCTTGTGGAAGAGACTGTGGACCTGTCGTATGACAGATTACAGATGAATGATGAGCGGGGTGGGACTAAGTCCCTTCTACTGCGGCCACTTCTGGCCTATTGTACCAGCCCCAGATGATAGGAGAGGGTGATTGTGGAACAATTGGTGGAATGAAGATTGGCAGGGGAAACCGAAGTACTCAGAGAAAACCTGCCCCAGCAACACTTTGTCCACCACAAATCCCACTTGACCAGACCCGGGCCGCCGCGGTGGAAAGCCAGCGACTAACTGCTTGAGCTATGGCGCGGCCATGCTCCGGGTGATTATGATGATGAAGAATTTGGTGGAATGAAGATTGGCAGGGGAAACTGAAGTACTCGGAGACAACCTGCCCCAGTGCCACTCTGTCCACCACAATTCCCACTTGACCAGACACGGCATCGAATCCGGGCCGCCGCTAGTGACTGTCCGCTTGAGCTATGGCGCCACCAAGGCCTGGTAGTTAGAATAAGGCAGTCAGAGAGACCGCCATTGCTAGGTAACGGCTGTGTTATATTCAACTTTACCAGAGCCATCGTTAAGCAACGTACGCAAGCAACAACAGAGGAACTGTTGAAAAAGTGTTTTCAGTGCGGTGCGCGCCGAGGCTACATAACGAGTCATTTGTGCGATGTGAGTTAATTCGACTCGGAAGCAGGTCGCCAATTGATAGCTGAAGTTAGTGGTTGACAGTTGGAAGTCAGTCCTGCCCGGAATCTAGCAGCTAAAGGACGTACCGACTGAAGCCAACGGTCAGAGCATGAGGTTGGCGTGAGATGGTCGCCACCCTGCGAGGACATGAGCCCGGAAGTAGAGAAACGTCCGCCGTTGAGGCCGCAAAGCAAGCAACGTTACTGAGGACACTGGTCTTTGTGTGACAGTGATGTGTGAAGTGTAGTTACCAGATGTAAAATTGTCCACTAAACCGAGTTATCAATCCAACACCTCTCTAGTCACTCTGATCATGTGACAATATTTTACATCAGAACTTGTTCTATGATCTGTGAAAATTCTGTTGGGAAGTTAATGACGTCTATTGATAAACAGACGATCAGGTATTGCGTCATGAGATGTTATTGCTGAAGATAAAATTCACTCGCGAAATGGACAACAGCCTTTAAGACACGACATTATGCAACGCGTAGTATATCATAGCAGTTTGAAGTATATATTCATTACAAGATAATAATAAAAAGTGGTTATGAAATGGGTACCATTGTTGCTTCACATTCGGGTATACCGAGTTCATATACCGACCCAGAGACCAATTACCCTGACTGTGGCTTTCGTGGTTTTCTTTATTCTGTTTCACGCAAATGCAGGATTAGTGAATCAGACTTGTAGAAGCCAGCTTCCCTCCACACCCATTATTCACTAACCATTTTATCTTCTGACACTACATACACTGAGCTAATGACAACGAAGTTATATAATCTAAGCACAAGAAAGGGAGATCACAAATTATGGACAAAGAGAACTTGTAATTTTACACAGGTTGAATGGGGAAAATGTACCGAAGTATTGAGTGAAATATGCCAGAAAATGGATCATTATGGAAGGCTTGGAACGGGATGGAACTGCTGTTAGAACTGGTTTTTAGCTTAATAAGATATTTAGATTACGCTCCTTTGAGTTATGACATCGCGTAGTTTAGCTATTTATACCTGATAATGGAGGCAGTAAGTCTTGCCGAAACGTCTGTAACCATATACGAGAGACTACACGATATTATGATTCAGAAAAATCACAATTCAGTGCAAATTTCAGATCTCATAGTACAGGGAGAACGCACGTGGTACGGATTACACAATGTCACACAGACATACGAGTAATTAGTTACGGTCTTATAGATTAGCCCACTTCCATTTCAATAATTTTGAACATAAAGGTTACCTGTGTCTCAAAGTCGCTATTTTTTGGCCAGTTATATAGTACATTTATTAGTTCAATTGACAAATAAAAATTTCTTACGACTTTTTTTTATAAGTTTTTCGCCTCGCATTGACGTAAGTTTTATTTGTTGGCTGTCCTGACTCAGAAGTGAATGCAGCCAATTAAAAAGCATCGCAGAAACTTTTCATTCGATGTCAAGGATATATCAGAATGGTTGAATGGATGTCTGAATTAACGAGGCGAAAGTCTGCATCTGTGTACCAAATGCTCTCGATCTATCACAGAGTTTATTCTAGAAGAGAAAAATTCTGAAGCACAAGACCAGTTTCAATTATTGAACTGCGACCTTAAAACCTGCAAACCCAGGTCACAGAAACATTTCTTCTTCTTTCAGGAAGGAAATTGCCTGAGGCTATAACAATCAGGGAGACATGAGGTGCTGGATTCATATGGATTACTGTGATGTATAGACCCATTGCTAGGCAACGACTAGGTAAACACATTCCCCCGGGAGTCAACAAGCGCAATAATAGGATGTCTATTGCTAGGCAACGGATAAGTGAATACGCCTAAAATAATACAAGAAAATACAAGATGTTTTCCTCGTGGTCTGTGCAAAGTAGTAATAAAAAAGAGTTTTTCAGCAGCATAAATTGAAGTTAAGAGTCGAATTTCGGGGCTCCAGCCTGCCGGGATTTGAGTTTGGAATTGAGTCGAGTCTTTGGATCTGTCAGCTGCAGAATAATGGCAAGAAAGGAATTAGTCTGTGACAAGAAGATTTCATGTATGATTTGAAGTGACAGTGAGCTTTATAAATACGTTGCCAGGATATGAATAGTGAAGACCGAGAATCCTAGTGCATGAGTGTGTGTAACAGTGAACTTTAAAGTGTGTGGATCAGCAACAGCGGTGTAGTCCCGAGTTGTGTGAATGTACAAGGTGCAGTAAATCCAATCATCCAATCCAAAACCCGTCATATAAGTCACGAAACAACACCTACACGTGATATTTTTTCTGTTTGCTAAGTTATTTAACGACACTTCCAGTATCGAGACTATAGAGAGTCCAATGGTAAAAATATAGACAAAAAATGATGAGTTGGACAGAAGTGGCCTAACTGAGGTCCCATTCCGGCATTTGCCTAGAGGGACCGAGAAAAACCACGAAAATTATCATGCAGGATATCTGGCGTCCGGTCCGAGATACCGTTATTCGTCAGTCACTTTATTATTGGAATTTGCATAGTCTGAACTACTGACAGGATCGTCAAATAAACAATAAATTGAGTATATGAATAAGTTGTCCTATTTCTGTAATAAGTACCGGGCAGAATAATTCTGTTCCGAAACATAAAAATATCCTTTCCATCTTTTCCCCTGGACGCCGCCTCTGTCACTTTTTCCTGTGGAATTCTGAAAGTGTCTTCCTCATTCGACGTTCAGAGGCATTCGATCCAAGTGTTCTATACATTTCCTGTGATATCGTTTAGTGATGTTCGCCATATTTTCGGTTGCTAATCTTCTTCACATTTCTTAACCTCGTATTTTTTCCTCTTAGTGCTCTTTTATTTTATATTCTTTTATTATTCATAGTGGGGTGAGGCCGAGTCCACGTGGTACTGCGGCCGCTACCAGCCCCAGATGATAGGTGAAGGTGGAGCAATTGTTGGAATAAAGATTGGCAGGGGAAACCGAAATACTTGGAGAAAACTTGCCCCAGCGCCAATTTGTCCACCACAAATCCCACATAACCTGGCCCGGGCTCGAACCAGGGCCGCCGCGTTTGGAAGTCATTGCTTCCTTAAATTTCGTTGATGGTAGGTGATTCAGTGTAGTTAAACAAACAGCAAATAAATCAGTACATAAGGTACCTTCTATATATTCTTTTTAAGAATATATGAGGCCTTCATAACAGGCAACCCCCACATCTTCTGGGTGAAATAATTAACCTGGTGCAGTTAACCACTGTGTAATCTGTATTTGCAAAGCATATAGAAATATTCTGTTCGATAGAAACTAGATATCGTTATGTGTGTTTGGTTAAGAACAGGTGTAGGCAGACACACGTCTTTGCCAAGGTACGTCACAAGTCAACTCAAATAAACGTTACTGCAGAAGTACTGTAATTATAGGCTTGTTATCCAACCAAGTGTGATACGAAGGGCAGAAATACAACGAGGAAATAACGAAACAAGAAAGGGGAAAACATGAAGAGTCGTCGAAATGAAAGAAATTATAACCGTATTGATATCATGACGCTCTTAATTTGGTGAGTGGATACTGAGGAGAAACATATTATCTTCCTATACCCTGAAAATGGAGGCAGCGTGTCCCTGTGAAACGCTGGTAACCCACCTACGAGATTACTTGGTATCATAAACTTGAACAGTACAACGTAATTCTTCAACATTCGCAGTACAGAGCAAAGTGAACCGTGTAGAAGTAATATTGTACAGGCATTCGACATCATGGTTCACAGTTTCAGTATCCTATAACACTCTCTAAAGCTGAGGTCAAGAATGGTGGAGCTATACCTCCACTCATCCATACGTCTTCATTTTGTGGAATGAAGATTGGCAGGGGAAACCGAAGTACTCGGAGAAACCTGCCCCAGCGCCACTTTGTCCGCCACAAATCCCACTTTACCAGACCCCCGGGATCGAACCCGGGCCGCTGCGGTGGAAAGCCCGCGACTAACCGCTTGAGCTATGGCGTGGCCCAACCGTTTAAGTAACTACAGGTGAGGTAAACAATTTTAATCTACCTAATCCTACAGAACTCAGTAACTCAATAGAGCAATCTCTGTGTTCAGATACCAAAATCTGCTCAGATAATGAAGAAATGACCCGTGTTTTGTGAAAACCTCAGGTTCATTACTGCCGTAGCACAAGCCTGCTACTGTTCACTATTCTAAACCATATTAATCCTGTCTACACCCATCAGAACCTGTTTCTTTAAGATCCATTTTAGTATTATCAAACCATCAACACCTCGTACTTCCAAACGGTCTCCTCTCTTCTGGTTTTCCGAACAAAATTCTTCAAACGCTTCTTATCCATAACGTGAGTGCTACATGCCTTACCTATATCATTCTCGGCGATTTGAACGTCTAATAATGTACGCTCTTTATTATGCAGTTTATCCATCCTCCTGTCACTTTATTTTAGATCCAAATATTTACCATTTTGACTTAATAGAATCATGTACAAAGCCTGTGGTAAGACACAATTTTAACCTACATAAAACTATTTTACTCACCCCGCATTAGCCTTATAAGCGTGACATAACCTTTCTAGTTTCAGGCGAAGTGAAAATTAACTTAATTATATATATTGTCAGCAAGCTGCACGTATCTATTCATGTATTTGAAATTTCAATGTGAATTTGTAGGTTTACATGTCTGTTACTTAAAAATCGCTCTCAAAATACACCTTATTACGTAATGGCAACAAAACAGACGTGTCCGTATCAACTTACCGGCTGCTATGTAGAACCTCACGTCCTCCTTTCACGACACTGTCAATATAACTGGATTTTTTCTTTCTCATATCGTGTGCAATAGAGGGCAGCAAAGTCGATATCACGTATTAGTAACTCTACATAATTGTCGAATATAGAATTACAGTACACCCTCGCTATTCCGGTTACGGTTAATCCGGATCGACATATGAAAAATGAGGCTCAGAGTTGAGTAGATACTTTAAGAGACACATGGTATTTAGGAAGGCAGACGAGTAACTTGTCTGTTCACACAAAACTGGACAGTTTCTTCAGACTTCATTACGTTAAAAAATAAGGACAACTTCTGGAACGTCTATCGATGAATAAATTTATTGTTTTTATAGTTTTTAAATAAAGATTCCACGGTTATATTTTCTATTTACTTTCATCAGCACTACTTACACCATTAAATTCTCCATTTACTTGTGTTTAGGCTTTTTTTATTTTATTTTATGAATGCATATAGGATGTTGGTGGGAAAGCCAGAAAGAAAGAGCCCTCTGGGAAGACCAAGGCGTAGGTGGGTGGGCAATATTAAAATGAATCTTAGAGTGATAGGATGGGATGGTATGGATTTGATTGATCTGGCTCAGGATATGGACCAGTGGAGGGCTCTTGTGAACACGGCAATGAACCTTCGGGTTCCATAAAATGCTGGGAAATTCTTGAGTAACTGCAGATTTGGCTTCTCCTCAAGAAGGGCTCAGCTCCATAAGTAAGTAAATAAGGACTAACTTTTTCTTCATTAATCCAAATGACTTTTGCATAATTAATCCAGACTAGCAAGGGTTTGGAGTAATAGATCTGAGACATGTAATTAAACTATTCACCCTCTGTGGAAGTAAAATAATGTCACGCAATGGAGTGACTAAAGAAATATTTGGATTGATGACCTGATTTATTGAACCCTTACATACAGCGTATGAGTACATTTTGCACTGCAATTTATACACATTAGTATCCACAGTCACGTCTTCAATAGCCGTTGATCGGTAGCAGCTTTCAACAGAGGAAGTTCCCCTTCCTCTGGGTTCCCTAACTGTCCCTGGCCTCAGCTACGAGCTTCTCACAGCATCAGCTCACAGCTGAACCGCAGTTCTCTAACTCACTAACCTACCAATTCTCTAACTAGACTCACTGCTCACTAACTGTCCTGTTTATAACTCGGCATGGACCGCACAGAAAATACCGTTTCTCTGTTGCTGTTTATGGGTCGTTGCCTAGTAACGGGGTTGTCTAGTTATTTCTTTCGCAGTCATTGCCTAGCAATGGGTCAGCATGCCACATGCCATTGACTTAATAAGTAATGTAATATTCTGAAATAAAACTTCAGTAAGTAGTTCAGATCCTTCTCGTCCTCCTCCCATAATTGAAATGTTTCTTCCACTACCAGTTTCAGAGAAAACAGAAATGCCTTTCCTCATTACAGCCAGATGAGTTAAGAAGTTATCTTAAAATAGGATACTAAAAGTTTAATACATCTTTTTAACTTATTTCTTTATTTATCTGTGGTTTATTTCATGACCACATACCCCAGGCTACATGGAGCCAAATGGTGTAATAACACGAGTCCAGCAGGATGTACAAAGAAGCAGTTGTAGCCTAATTTGAGGTACCGTTACAGCACGTGGCTGGAGAAAACTGAAAAGAAACATGGAAAAATAATTCATTCAATAGTTGGTGCCTCCAACATATTAGGACAGGTCATCTTCCAAATAAAAGTCACAAATGAGCCATCTTGCTCAGTAATTGTGACAAGGGACATAGCACCAAACTCTAATGGAGAAGCTGAATTTCTGGAAAATGTCAACTTGAGGAAGCAGAAAGAACAATAAAATGATCTTTTGATATAATAGAAATCAGCCATTACAATTATTTTTCTCTCAGAACATTTCAACTAAGAATTCTGCCTACATATTTTGAAAAATTTACATCAGTGCTTTCATGAAATGCTTCGACAAGAGAAATGGATTTCATATCACAACAATGCACCTTCTCACACAGCACTTTTGGTAAAGAGATTTTGGTCCCCAAAACAAATTAGGTGGTGGAACATCCATCATCCTTATTTCGTGTGGCTGTGTGTCACTGTTTGACGTTCCCAGAACTAAAAGTCCCATGCACAGTTTTCAATTGGCGTTATTCAAAGACATTTGGAATAACATGATGACAGTGTTGACATGATTTTCAGAAAATTATTTCCAACAGTGTTTTCAGTCATAGATGGGATTTGGAATATGTACACAAAGTGAGAAGTCACCTACTACAAAAGTGACCACATTTACTAAAAGTCAGTGATAAAATATGATACAGGCAGTGTTAATATCAACTGGTACACATACAGGAACATAATTCAGTGTACCATCATACTTTTCAAAAGTCAAAAGTCGCACATCTGCCGGCACATTATATTTTTCAAAATTGAGACTAAAACTGAGAATGAATGTATCAGTAAACATGTTTTTAGAAAAAACGGGAGTTTAATACAGGTATATTACTGTACGTTTAACAGAATCAGTCACATTATTTAATTGTCAAACCCTGAAAGCAAAATTTATAAATTAGAAAGCTCTCATTTATTTTGTAATCATATTGATCTCACTGATATCAGTAAATAATTTCTGACAATTTTAACATCATACTTGCTAACTTTAAAATGAACTATATTACTGTTTGCAAATTGGAGGGAAAGCTGAGCCTAATATTGGGATGAAAAGGAATATAAAAAATTACCTTCTCATTCTGAAGAAAGTTAACACCTGATCTTGTTTTCATGTCATTTATGAATGTATAATGTTATATTTACATATGAATTTGTCTTATACGGATTATTGTAACCGTACATATAAGATACCAGCCATTCTATGCAGTCCTTAAAATACAACAAATTATTTTCCTTAAACATATAACTTTCCACAAAAACGTGGCAGTTTCTTATTCAACTATGTCATAGTCTTAAATCGGCACCTAAAACATTGACTTGTTAAATATTTATCCAACAATTTGAATATTACTTATGTACGTGTGTTATTCTAGGCGAGCAGTCATGAAAATGGTACAGGACTTGTCATTACTATAAACACTGTATGTTTTATAGAACAAGACAAAACATTGTGAGCTGCTCTGTTTACACATTTTCCTACATTATTACAACAATACATGGTACAGAATTTGTCAAAAATGGAGATAAGCTAGTGCATATTGCTGCTAAGTACAGTTCAGTTTAAATATCCTATCTGTAAGTAGGGATGGGTTTCTCAGACATTCAATTATCAAAATAAATAATGAGGATATTGTAATATTTCTGAATTACTGAGTAGCAAATATCTTTATTTTCTTTACATGAGATCATGAATTGCACAGCTTAGTTATAGTATGTAAACTTTATAGTTTGTAGGCAAATGATGTTAGAGCTACTTATCATGGTTGATATATATATGTATAAAACGTGCAATCCACATGATCATGAACTTCTTTAAGTGCACAAGTACAATTTGTCTGTGTCATGTAATTAATCTGATTTCTGCTAGAAAGCTTTACGGACCATGTCATTACACCACAGAACAATAAATTCATCATTTATCATAAACCTTATAAAGAGCAAGATCATAACACAATATGGATTGTATGCTAAACATGTCAACTTATGTTAACGTGTTACATTGTTATATACTACCAATTGTTTGTCCACAGTATTACCAACCACATGATATTATTAAAATATATTCTGTTATGTTTTGTCAAAACCCATTTGATCAGCAATGAACTATCAAGTTTCATCATTCATTACTGTTCCAAAATTTCTGTTGAGAAGAATTCTAAACCTATGTCTGAAGTAGAATTCTTATATTCATTTCCATTGAAACTGATATATCATTGATTTTTAATTCCCTCTATCTTTCTACCTGAGGATGGAATTATGAAAAGTTAACCAAGCAGGAAAATTTTAAATAAAGACTGAAATATTTTTTCAAGACATCCAGCAAATGCAGTTATATTAAATGTCATTTATATCTACTAACCCCATTTGTTTTGTTGACTTAAATTCGTTATTTAATTAAACTTATCAGAGGTTACATAACCTCTATTGTTTTCTCCCATCCCTATACTAATACTTGCTTCACACTGAAAAAGAAATATGCTTAACTTGGCTACTGCAAGAAGCACACTCACACAGAAGTACAATACTCTTATTTTAAGAATTTGTATCAGCATGAACTGAAGGTGTTGCCAGAAACCAGAATTCTGATGATTGAAATACTAACTGAATATCATCTAATTCACACTTTGGATTCACTCAAATGACCCTCTGCAAGTGAATTCACACCAGTGTTTTATTGTTACAGTGTCTAATTTAAAAACACAGTCGAATCTCATTAAAATACACTTCAAGATGGTATTTTTCATTCAACAATCCTTTTGTTAATAATGTCAGTATATCACACACAGTTCTGCATTATAATCAGATTCAAGTGTATAACATGCTTTAAATGACATGAGTCAGAGAAACAATACCATGAATAATGCTATAAATATTTCTAGGATTATACATGGTATGGCTGTAATTTACACAAAACTGAAGACAAACATTGCATTAAATACTTTTGGCCATTAACAGCACTCTGAAACAATGAAAATGGCAGAAATTATTTTAATACAGGCATGCTTGTGCACATAATACAATACTGTTAAGTCTCTTCTAATTTCAATCTATCCTGCTCAGTAAATACTAACTGGGCTAGTAGTGGCACTGTAATAGAAATTAAGTTTCTTAATTTGATGTTAAGTGTCTCAAACAGTGCTCAAAATTGAAAATATAAAAAACACTGTCATCTGAACGGTAAAATGGCAAATAAGTTAATGAGTAACAAGATTGGATATATATATAGAGGGACTAATAAGTGGTGTTGCTAAATGTTCATATCAACTCCATTTTGAGCTGCATGAAAGTGCTGTTACAATAGTGTATTTTTAAAACTGCATATTATGATCAATTTTTGTCATATATTAACAATTTATGTTGTATTCATACAACTGCCACCACCTCATCTCCTCATTGCCACTTCTGCTACTGTTTATTCCAAATTAAGATGTATTTGTCATAAATAAGTCATGTCTATCACGACATCAATATAAAACTGACAGAAAATAAAAATACATATAAAATATTAGAAATATTTTTACTCTGATGATTATAATAAAACACAAATTGAAAACAAACAGGAAAATTTAAATTCATTTTTTGAAAAGTTGAAGTAGTGCTGAACAGTATTTACAAATAAATTAGATACAAAATACAGATTAACAACAAACAATGCAAATTTGTAACATACCTTAGGTTTGTGGAATAAAGAAGAAGTGTGATTCAGAAATGGCTCCAGTCATAGCATTCTGACCAATATTGTAGACTGAAGAAGCATTAACATATTACAGAATGCTCACAGCACCACTTAAAAAATTCACTCATTCACTACTCATGAAAAATATTTCTTTAAAAAAACACATAAAGTTTCCTCTCCACTACACAATCACTCATACACTTCACAATATTTAAACTCGCATATCTGTAAGAGTAACCTTGACATTACAGGCTGCCATTCAACATACCTGCTTTAATTGATTTCTTTCACCTTCTCCTTTAAGTGCATTTCCTCTTCAAAATCTGTACAGTAACAAAATAAAGACTACAATATTTACCCCCCCCCCCATGACACACACACACAAACAAGTCAGATTTGAAAAACAGGAGAACAGATATTCATCATATGCTAATGATGAAGTTTCATTTCATTTTCTTTTATCACAGTCAATGAGGAAAAGTTATATTCTTGTTCTTGTAATACAGTGTGTATTTAACACCTCATATTGTTTAATACTTTCATCCAGAAGAAAGTTATCTAAATTAAGCACACACTGTTACGGGCAAATTCTTCTTTGTCTTTGGATCCATTTATCATCATCACCTGTGATGGTGAGATTCCTGGTGTTGTGTTGATGAATACATCTTACGAGGCCAGTGTAGAAAAATTATCTGGCTTGAAATACAACATATCATTCCATTAGCAATGGAAAAAAATTATTTCCATTTGCTGTCAAATGGCACAGTCAAAGCAAAACATTACTCTGATAATTTCTCATTTTGAGCTCAAGCAACTTACAATTCAACTAGTTGTATAAATTGTTCATGGACTTACCTACCTACTCCTTTTTGTCAATCCACCATTTTGTGTGAATTTATCTGCATAAGTACAGCAAGTTGCTTAATGAAAGATGTCATGTTATGTTAGGCCAGATCACTGCAGCAAGACTAGAAAGCTTCCTACTACACATAAGAGAACGAAGCACAAGATGCTTATCACAGTATCCTTAAAAACATTCCTTTTCGATTTTCAAGATTCAATATCCTGTAAATCTGCAGTCCAAGTCCACAATATTCCAAATGGCAAAATCACGGAAATGTTGTCGATTCTTCTATTACCTCTGTTCCTTACATGTCACTCATCGATCTCCATTAATCCAAATTCGCAAACAGCATTTATTACAATCATTCATATTCCACATAGAAAATGGAGGTTAAGACACATAACTGATGAATAATCAGATTCCAGTCTGCAAGTGATCTTGTTTCCTGAAAATGACATCCCTCATTACTTTGGCAAGAGATCAATATAAAACATTCTGCTATATTCAGTAACTAGTCTCAATATTCCTGCTACAAAGGATATTTGTAATCCTTATTAAATATCTTCATTTCACTCATAAGTTAACAAACAGCTTTAATTAGCTATTTAAGTTGTAGTGCTCATAATCTTACTTTCATTGTCTTAAATGTGTTGTTATAATTTAGTTGTTCCTTTGAAATAATTTGATATACATGAACCTCCTGTATTATCTCATATTTTGTTTTTTTATCTGAACTGTGTACACGATGCACTTCATAATCATGGGCTCTTTAAAGATTCGTTTTCCTCCCGCCCATTTGAAATGCTGACACATATTCTAAACATGGTCATTATGTCAGCCAGCTATGCAGTGTCTTACAGTCCTATCACAAATAGTTCATAAGTCATCTCATAGGCTTCTAGACATAGGACTTGATTTCACATGGGTGTGGTCACTGGAAAACCTTGGCCACTTAGAATATGACAGATTTAGAACTGGAATCATCAATGAAATTGAATTACCTACAACATCATATTATAGGTCTACACATGTGATCTTTGAAACTTCTCCTGGAACACAGCACCTCATTCCAAAACAAAATGGTACTATTTGGCCCCATGGGCAGTTTGTATTTTATATTGCTCTATGTTCTTCTCCTCCTTTTAACATTAAACCAGATGCACAACCTGCAGCATCTGTTTATGCAACTGTTGTAAAAGTTGCACAAGAGTTGTACTTACAGTTCCATATACAGAACTGAGAAAGTCCATAATATCTGATATAGCATTTCCAGTCTGAATTTGAAAAAGAAGATACCCAGTACATTTTAATACCATAAATTATACTTTTATGCTGAAATAAAATAAACATTTGAAGAAAAAATAAGTTTCATGTTTCCTTCATTCCAGCTATTTTATAAATACAAAAATGTAAATGGTCAATGTGCTTGCTTTTGGTAAATGAATAGGCCTTCATGTGTTTCAAAGCAGAGTATTTTCTTTCAAATTCGAAACAATGAAAGCCAAGGTTTGCCTGAAACTCACCACTTTAATAAAAATCTGAATCTTAAATTGTTCAGAGCACTGACTCAATCTGTTTAATCTCTTGGGGCTGTGTTGCTGGAGGATTTATGGGAGATGCAGCAGTCTCAACAATTTCTGGAATGACATTTTGTTCCTCCTCATTCTCCTCTTCAACGTCCTCATCAATGGGTGTCAAGGCATCAGTAACGGGTGGAACTTCAGCAGGAGTCACACAGCGCTTCATTGCTGGTGCCATGAAGCTTGTAACAGCAGATATCCCAAAGAATGCTGCTGCCATATAGAATGGTATGTCATAGCTCTCCGTTGCATCATACACGGCTCCGGCCAGGGGAGAGCCAATGATGGCAGCCCCACCACGGAACAGAATCAAGAGTCCAAAAGCATTGGTCAGCTTGTCAAGTCCGAGCAGGTCCACAAGAATGATGGATGTGAGCGAAATATACCCAGCTGGAAAATATGTAAAATATTTGTTATTGCATCTTATCATATGCAATTTCTTCATTTTTAAATGATGGGGAAGAAAAAAAAAACAGTAAGATCATGCAATACACTGATCATTGATGTTTACACATACACAGTAGAAATCTAACTTTCATTACTGGTAGAAGATAAAGGCCTGTTGCATAGGCCTCTGTATCAATATCACATTAATATTAGGTCGCATGTTAATTTCAGTTCTTGAGGAAAGAGAACTGAACATAAAGTTCAGAAATTGTGTGTGTGTGTGTGTCCATTTATAAACTAACTTTCATATAAGGGAAGTAAAACTATTTCCATATAATAAACTCATGTTGACAGCTAATGTGTTTCTGTGAAATAATTTATCAATGGTATGTTTCATTAGCCAAAATTAGAGAAGTTATTAGAGTTCTATTAAATAAAGTGAGATATACAAGAAAAAATGAATCTGAAAAACATGTCTCATTAGTTCAAGCATCATTACCACATGATGGTCAGATGGATAAATATCTTGGGAACTTTATTTCTCACAGTTCACCATTCTATAATCAATATAACATCAGTTAGGAGCCGGGACAGCGTAGTTGGTATAGTGACTGGCTATGGGCTGGATGACTGAGGGGTTGGAGTTCAAGTCCCAGTAGGGTCAAGAATTTTCTCTTTTCCACGTCGTCCAGGCCGGCTCTGGGGTCCACCCAACCTCCTATCCACTGGTTACCAGGAACTCTTTCCCCGGTGGTAACGCGGCCAGGGCGTGAAGCTGACCACTCACCTCCAGCTAGTGCCAAGGTCAAGCAAATGTGGATCTATACATCCACTCCCCCATATTTCTTCATGGCATAGTGCTTAATTAGTTTAGCACAGGGAAAACTTTACCTTTTTAACCTTATAACATCAGTTATTTTCCTCAAGTGAGATGAAAAAAAAAGTTTACTGCAGACAGACCATCTCCAGATATCCACGTCTCAGGTGAGAGTACTCACACTATAAATACATGAAGATATTTACTTTTTGGAATGAACTATTTAGTTTTCCCTGAACATAGTGTGACATGTTGCGCAAAGCCNGTGATACAGTGATACCTAGCTCCCCTACGGTAAACGTGTAGACTACTGAAGGCAGAGTGAACTGATTTGCGCATAGGGTTATAAGTCGTGAAACCCCGCAACAGTGTTAACAGATTAATGCGATTAGGGTTATAAAGTGTGAAACCCCGCAACTGTGTGATAAGTAATTGTAGCCGTTATTTGTAGATTGTTAAATAAACCAATTAACCATCTCTACGGCGTATTCTGTAACGAAACACGTTACAATATATTTCAGAATAACTTGTTTCATAGTGGTACTTAAAATGAAAGGGAACAGTCCAGCATTCTGAACATACAGAGTGTTTAATATAAGGTAACTTATTTATATGAAGGATGAGGAGGGGTTGGTACTGTAGAAGAATTTTTGTGTAAAAGGTGTGAAATAGGTATTGATAAATGATGATATATGTAGAAAGATCCATGTTGCAGGACTGATTTGATTTCAGTAATTCTAGCAATTAATTAAATAAACATATCACAAACAAATTCTTCATTTTGTCTCACATGTTCAGATAGCTCTAGCATGGAGAACATCTAATTTTACAATATATCTTATATTACCAATGGTTTGAATTAACTGAGTATTCAACAGAATTCTTAAATGTAAATCACAACAACAAAAACTGTTTCCCTTATTTGCTAAATTTACAAGAATTAGTGTAGATCCTTAATAATAACAGAAAGAAATTTACATAAGTAAATGTAGGGAAATTTTCACAGATAATGTACAGCAAAATGTCAATTATTCAGACTTTTCTTGGCTGTGTTTAAAAGAATTAACTTATGTCTATTTTCTGTAACCAAAATATACATTCATTTAGATATGTTTCAATTCTGCTTTAGGCCCTCTGATCTAGTTCTGAATTAATTTGAAACTATAATCATTCAGGCATTTGGTAGGACTCCATGACCATTGAATTGGTCCCATGCAAAGTTTATACCAACAAGAATGATCTAGACATACATTCATTATCTAGGCAGGATTCAGATCTGTGATCCCAGTCTTTGGGGGTTTACAGACCATATGCACCTTAATTCACACAGCCATTGTGATCAGAATATGTTCCAGTTAATGTTCACAAATGTTCTTATCAAAGCATGGTCCTTGTACATAAATTATAGTATCATGTTTCATTATATTTTTAAAAAGTACTCACAAATAGCAATGCCAAAAAAGATGGACATGACAATGTATCCGGCATAGGAGCTGCAAAAAGGAGTGGCTGCCACAGCCAGGGTGCTCACCACCAGGCATATATTGTTCAGTAATAGGGCATCCACCCAGGGAAAGTCTGCCACATAGCCACAAACCACCCTACCAATAGTGTTTGTGATACCAATGATAGAGAGTAGGAATGAAGCAGAGTTTGAGTCAATACCCTGAAAAGTAAATACTACATTATTGACAATACAGGTGTAAGATATAATTCTTTTACTCTAATGTCTGTATTGATAAGAGATCAAAGCCCATACTGCCTTTAATTGCTCATAATTAACTTAATCTATGTTACATTATGTGAACTTCTGCCTTAAGATGGAACTAAAATTAAAACTGCTGTTTTAAGATACTCATCTGTTATTTTTGTGTGTGTGTGTGTGTGGGTAGGGGGGGGGGGGACAATTTTTGTCCTTTTTCTACTATCTTAAATTTCAGCAATTCAAATTAGTCAATGAAATGTT